>NC_069505.1:626289460-626325450 GCF_027579735.1 Bombina bombina
GTAAATATGTTATACTGTTAATGTTGTGATTTATGTTATTTGCCAGGTGCCTAGTAAATATTTTATACTGGTAATGTTGTGATTTATGTTATTTGCCAGGTGCCTAGTAAATATTTTATACTGGTAATGTTGTGATTTATGTTATTTGCCGGGTGCCTAGTAAATATTTTATACTGTTAATGTTGTGAGTTATGTTATTTGCCAGGTGCCCAGTAAATATTTTATACTGTTAATGTTGTGATTTATGTTATTTGCCAGGTGCCCAGTAAATATTTTATACTGTTAATGTTGTGATTTATGTTATTTGCCAGGTGCCTAGTAAATATTTTATACTGGTAATGTTGTGATTTATGTTATTTGCCAGGTGCCTAGTAAATATTTTATACTGGTAATGTTGTGATTTATGTTATTTGCCAGGTGCCTAGTAAATATTTTATACTGTTAATGTTGTGATTTATGTTATTTGCCAGGTGCCTAGTAAATATTTTATACTGTTAATGTTGTGATTTATGTTATTTGCCAGGAGCCTAGTAAATATTTTATACTGGTAATGTTGTGATTTATATTATTTGCCGGGTGCCTAGTAAATATTTTATACTGGTAATGTTGTGATTTATGTTATTTGCCGGGTGCCTAGTAAATATTTTATACTGGTAATGTTGTGATTTATATTATTTGCCAGGTGCCCAGTAAATATTTTATACTGTTAATGTTGTGATTTATGTTATTTGCCAGGTGCCTAGTAAATATTTTATACTGTTAATGTTGTGATTTATGTTATTTGCCAGGTGCCTAGTAAATATTTTATACTGTTAATGTTGTGATTTATGTTATTTGCCAGGTGCCTAGTAAATATTTTATACTGTTAATGTTGTGATTTATATTATTTGCCAGGTGCCTAGTAAATATTTTATACTGGTAATGTTGTGATTTATGTTATTTGCCAGGAGCCTAGTAAATATTTTATACTGGTAATGTTGTGATTTATGTTATTTGCCAGGTGCCTAGTAAATATTTTATACTGGTAATGTTGTGATTTATGTTATTTGCCAGGTGCCTAGTAAATATTTTATACTGGTAATGTTGTGATTTATGTTATTTGCCAGGTGCCTAGTAAATATTTTATACTGTTAATGTTGTGATTTATGTTATTTGCCAGGTGCCTAGTAAATATTTTATACTGTTAATGTTGTGATTTATGTTATTTGCCAGGAGCCTAGTAAATATTTTATACTGGTAATGTTGTGATTTATATTATTTGCCAGGTGCCTAGTAAATATTTTATACTGTTAATGTTGTGATTTATGTTATTTGCCAGGTGCCTAGTAAATATTTTATACTGTTAATGTTGTGATTTATGTTATTTGCCGGGAGCCTAGTAAATATTTTATACTGTTAATGTTGTGATTTATGTTATTTGCCAGGTGCCTAGTAAATATTTTATACTGGTAATGTTGTGATTTATATTATTTGTCAGGAGCCTAGTAAATATTTTATACTGTTAATGTTGTGATTTATATTATTTGCCAGGTGCCTAGTAAATATTTTATACTGTTAATGTTGTGATTTATGTTATTTGCCAGGTGCCTAGTAAATATTTTATACTAGTAATGTTGTGATTTATATTATTTGCCAGGTGCCTAGTAAATATTTTATACTGGTAATGTTGTGATTTATGTTATTTGCCAGGAGCCTAGTAAATATTTTATACTGTTAATGTTGTGATTTATATTATTTGTCAGGAGCCTAGTAAATATTTTATACTGTTAATGTTGTGATTTATATTATTTGCCAGGTGCCTAGTAAATATTTTATACTGTTAATGTTGTGATTTATATTATTTGTCAGGAGCCTAGTAAATATTTTATACTGTTAATGTTGTGATTTATATTATTTGTCAGGAGCCTAGTAAATATTTTATACTGTTAATGTTGTGATTTATATTATTTGCCAGGTGCCTAGTAAATATTTTATACTGTTAATGTTGTGATTTATATTATTTGCCAGGTGCCTAGTAAATATTTTATACTGTTAATGTTGTGATTTATATTATTTGTCAGGAGCCTAGTAAATATTTTATACTGTTAATGTTGTGATTTATATTATTTGCCAGGTGCCTAGTAAATATTTTATACTGTTAATGTTGTGATTTATGTTATTTGCCAGGAGCCTAGTAAATATTTTATACTGATAATGTTGTGATTTATGTTATTTGCCAGGTGCCTAGTAAATATTTTATACTGTTAATGTTGTGATTTATGTTATTTGCCAGGTGCCTAGTAAATATTTTATACTAGTAATGTTGTGATTTATGTTATTTGCCAGGAGCCTAGTAAATATTTTATACTGGTAATGTTGTGATTTATGTTATTTGCCAGGTGCCTAGTAAATATTTTATACTGTTAATGTTGTGATTTATATTATTTGCCAGGTGCCTAGTAAATATTTTATACTGGTAATGTTGTGATTTATATTATTTGTCAGGTGCCTAGTAAATATTTTATACTGTTAATGTTGTGATTTATGTTATTTGCCAGGTGCCTAGTAAATATTTTATACTGTTAATGTTGTGATTTATGTTATTTGCCAGGAGCCTAGTAAATATTTTATACTAGTAATGTTGTGATTTATGTTATTTGCCAGGTGCCTAGTAAATATTTTATACTGGTAATGTTGTGATTTATGTTATTTGCCAGGAGCCTAGTAAATATTTTATACTGTTAATGTTGTGATTTATATTATTTGCCAGGTGCCTAGTAAATATTTTATACTGGTAATGTTGTGATTTATGTTATTTGCCAGGAGCCTAGTAAATATTTTATACTGTTAATGTTGTGATTTATGTTATTTGCCAGGTGCCTAGTAAATATTTTATACTGTTAATGTTGTGATTTATGTTATTTGCCAGGTGCCTAGTAAATATTTTATACTGTTAATGTTGTGATTTATGTTATTTGCCGGGAGCCTAGTAAATATTTTATACTGTTAATGTTGTGATTTATGTTATTTGCCAGGAGCCTAGTAAATATTTTATACTGTTAATGTTGTGATTTATGTTATTTGCCAGGAGCCTAGTAAATATTTTATACTGTTAATGTTGTGATTTATGTTATTTGCCAGGAGCCTAGTAAATATTTTATACTGGTAATGTTGTGATTTATGTTATTTGCCGGGAGCCTAGTAAATATTTTATACTAGTAATGTTGTGATTTATGTTATTTGCCGGGAGCCTAGTAAATATTTTATACTGTTAATGTTGTGATTTATGTTATTTGCCGGGAGCCTAGTAAATATTTTATACTGGTAATGTTGTGATTTATGTTATTTGCCAGGAGCCTAGTAAATATTTTATACTGTTAATGTTGTGATTTATGTTATTTGCCGGGAGCCTAGTAAATATTTTATACTAGTAATGTTGTGATTTATGTTATTTGCCGGGAGCCTAGTAAATATTTTATACTGTTAATGTTGTGATTTATGTTATTTGCCAGGAGCCTAGTAAATATTTTATACTAGTAATGTTGTGATTTATGTTATTTGCCAGGAGCCTAGTAAATATTTTATACTGTTAATGTTGTGATTTATGTTATTTGCCGGGAGCCTAGTAAATATTTTATACTGTTAATGTTGTGATTTATGTTATTTGCCGGGTGCCTAGTAAATATTTTATACTGTTAATGTTGTGATTTATGTTATTTGCCGGGAGCCTAGTAAATATTTTATACTGGTAATGTTGTGATTTATGTTATTTGCCAGGTGCCTAGTAAATATTTTATACTGTTAATGTTGTGATTTATATTATTTGCCAGGTGCCTAGTAAATATTTTATACTGGTAATGTTGTGATTTATGTTATTTGCCAGGTGCCTAGTAAATATTTTATACTGGTAATGTTGTGATTTATGTTATTTGCCAGGTGCCTAGTAAATATTTTATACTGGTAATGTTGTGATTTATATTATTTGCCAGGTGCCTAGTAAATATTTTATACTGGTAATGTTGTGATTTATGTTATTTGCCAGGAGCCTAGTAAATATTTTATACTAGTAATGTTGTGATTTATGTTATTTGCCAGGAGCCTAGTAAATATTTTATACTGGTAATGTTGTGATTTATGTTATTTGCCAGGTGCCTAGTAAATATTTTATACTGGTAATGTTGTGATTTATGTTATTTGCCAGGTGCCTAGTAAATATTTTATACTGGTAATGTTGTGATTTATGTTATTTGCCAGGAGCCTAGTAAATATTTTATACTGGTAATGTTGTGATTTATGTTATTTGCCAGGTGCCTAGTAAATATTTTATACTGGTAATGTTGTGATTTATGTTATTTGCCGGGTGCCTAGTAAATATTTTATACTGGTAATGTTGTGATTTATGTTATTTGCCAGGTACCTAGTAAATATTTTATACTGGTAATGTTGTGATTTATGTTATTTGCCAGGAGCCTAGTAAATATTTTATACTGGTAATGTTGTGATTTATGTTATTTGCCAGGAGCCTAGTAAATATTTTATACTGGTAATGTTGTGATTTATGTTATTTGCCAGGTGCCTAGTAAATATTTTATACTGTTAATGTTGTGATTTATATTATTTGCCAGGTGCCTAGTAAATATTTTATACTGGTAATGTTGTGATTTATGTTATTTGCCAGGTGCCTAGTAAATATTTTATACTGTTAATGTTGTGATTTATGTTATTTGCCAGGTGCCTAGTAAATATTTTATACTGTTAATGTTGTGATTTATGTTATTTGCCAGGTGCCTAGTAAATATTTTATACTGGTAATGTTGTGATTTATGTTATTTGTCAGGAGCCTAGTAAATATTTTATACTGGTAATGTTGTGATTTATGTTATTTGCCGGGTGCCTAGTAAATATTTTATACTGTTAATGTTGTGATTTATGTTATTTGCCAGGTGCCTAGTAAATATTTTATACTAGTAATGTTGTGATTTATGTTATTTGCCAGGAGCCTAGTAAATATTTTATACTGGTAATGTTGTGATTTATGTTATTTGCCAGGTGCCTAGTAAATATTTTATACTGTTAATGTTGTGATTTATATTATTTGCCAGGAGCCTAGTAAATATTTTATACTGGTAATGTTGTGATTTATGTTATTTGCCAGGTGCCTAGTAAATATTTTATACTGTTAATGTTGTGATTTATGTTATTTGCCAGGAGCCTAGTAAATATTTTATACTGTTAATGTTGTGATTTATATTATTTGCCAGGAGCCTAGTAAATATTTTATACTGTTAATGTTGTGATTTATGTTATTTGCCAGGAGCCTAGTAAATATTTTATACTGTTAATGTTGTGATTTATGTTATTTGCCAGGTGCCTAGTAAATATTTTATACTGGTAATGTTGTGATTTATGTTATTTGCCAGGTGCCTAGTAAATATTTTATACTGGTAATGTTGTGATTTATGTTATTTGCCAGGTGCCTAGTAAATATTTTATACTGTTAATGTTGTGATTTATATTATTTGCCAGGTGCCTAGTAAATATTTTATACTGGTAATGTTGTGATTTATGTTATTTGCCAGGAGCCTAGTAAATATTTTATACTGTTAATGTTGTGATTTATGTTATTTGCCAGGTGCCTAGTAAATATTTTATACTGTTAATGTTGTGATTTATGTTATTTGCCAGGTGCCTAGTAAATATTTTATACTGTTAATGTTGTGATTTATGTTATTTGCCAGGAGCCTAGTAAATATTTTATACTGTTAATGTTGTGATTTATGTTATTTGCCAGGAGCCTAGTAAATATTTTATACTGTTAATGTTGTGATTTATGTTATTTGCCAGGAGCCTAGTAAATATTTTATACTGTTAATGTTGTGATTTATGTTATTTGCCAGGAGCCTAGTAAATATTTTATACTGGTAATGTTGTGATTTATGTTATTTGCCGGGAGCCTAGTAAATATTTTATACTGGTAATGTTGTGATTTATGTTATTTGCCGGGAGCCTAGTAAATATTTTATACTGTTAATGTTGTGATTTATGTTATTTGCCAGGAGCCTAGTAAATATTTTATACTGGTAATGTTGTGATTTATGTTATTTGCCAGGTGCCTAGTAAATATTTTATACTGTTAATGTTGTGATTTATGTTATTTGCCAGGTGCCTAGTAAATATTTTATACTGTTAATGTTGTGATTTATGTTATTTGCCAGGTGCCTAGTAAATATTTTATACTGGTAATGTTGTGATTTATGTTATTTGCCAGGAGCCTAGTAAATATTTTATACTGGTAATGTTGTGATTTATGTTATTTGCCAGGTGCCTAGTAAATATTTTATACTGGTAATGTTGTGATTTATGTTATTTGCCAGGTGCCTAGTAAATATTTTATACTGGTAATGTTGTGATTTATGTTATTTGCCAGGTGCCTAGTAAATATTTTATACTGGTAATGTTGTGATTTATGTTATTTGCCAGGTGCCTAGTAAATATTTTATACTGGTAATGTTGTGATTTATGTTATTTGCCAGGAGCCTAGTAAATATTTTATACTGGTAATGTTGTGATTTATGTTATTTGCCAGGAGCCTAGTAAATATTTTATACTAGGTAATGTTGTGATTTATGTTATTTGCCAGGTGCCTAGTAAATATTTTATACTAGTAATGTTGTGATTTATGTTATTTGCCAGGTGCCTAGTAAATATTTTATACTGGTAATGTTGTGATTTATGTTATTTGCCAGGAGCCTAGTAAATATTTTATACTGGTAATGTTGTGATTTATGTTATTTGCCAGGTGCCTAGTAAATATTTTATACTGGTAATGTTGTGATTTATGTTATTTGCCAGGTGCCTAGTAAATATTTTATACTGGTAATGTTGTGATTTATGTTATTTGCCAGGAGCCTAGTAAATATTTTATACTGGTAATGTTGTGATTTATGTTATTTGCCAGGAGCCTAGTAAATATTTTATACTGGTAATGTTGTGATTTATGTTATTTGCCAGGAGCCTAGTAAATATTTTATACTGGTAATGTTGTGATTTATGTTATTTGCCAGGTGCCTAGTAAATATTTTATACTGGTAATGTTGTGATTTATGTTATTTGCCAGGTGCCTAGTAAATATTTTATACTGTTAATGTTGTGATTTATGTTATTTGCCAGGTGCCTAGTAAATATTTTATACTGGTAATGTTGTGATTTATGTTATTTGCCAGGTGCCTAGTAAATATTTTATACTGGTAATGTTGTGATTTATGTTATTTGCCAGGTGCCTAGTAAATATTTTATACTGGTAATGTTGTGATTTATGTTATTTGCCAGGTGCCTAGTAAATATTTTATACTGGTAATGTTGTGATTTATGTTATTTGCCAGGTGCCTAGTAAATATTTTATACTGGTAATGTTGTGATTTATGTTATTTGCCAGGTGCCTAGTAAATATTTTATACTGTTAATGTTGTGATTTATGTTATTTGCCAGGGTGCCTAGTAAATATTTTATACTGGTAATGTTGTGATTTATGTTATTTGCCAGGTGCCTAGTAAATATTTTATACTGGTTAATGTTGTGATTTATGTTATTTGCCAGGTGCCTAGTAAATATTTTATACTGGTAATGTTGTGATTTATGTTATTTGCCAGGTGCCTAGTAAATATTTTATACTGGTAATGTTGTGATTTATGTTATTTGCCAGGAGCCTAGTAAATATTTTATACTGTAATGTTGTGATTTATGTTATTTGCCAGGTGCCTAGTAAATATTTTATACTGGTAATGTTGTGATTTATGTTATTTGCCAGGAGCCTAGTAAATATTTTATACTGGTAATGTTGTGATTTATGTTATTTGCCAGGAGCCTAGTAAATATTTTATACTGGTAATGTTGTGATTTATGTTATTTGCCAGGTGCCTAGTAAATATTTTATACTGGTAATGTTGTGATTTATGTTATTTGCCAGGTGCCTAGTAAATATTTTTATACTGGTAATGTTGTGATTTATGTTATTTGCCAGGAGCCTAGTAAATATTTTATACTGGTAATGTTGTGATTTATATTATTTGCCAGGTGCCTAGTAAATATTTTATACTGGTAATGTTGTGATTTATGTTATTTGCCAGGTGCCTAGTAAATATTTTATACTGGTAATGTTGTGATTTATGTTATTTGCCAGGTGCCTAGTAAATATTTTATACTGGTAATGTTGTGATTTATGTTATTTGCCAGGTGCCTAGTAAATATTTTATACTGGTAATGTTGTGATTTATGTTATTTGCCAGGAGCCTAGTAAATATTTTATACTGGTAATGTTGTGATTTATGTTATTTGCCAGGTGCCTAGTAAATATTTTATACTGTAATGTTGTGATTTAAAGTTATTTGCCAGGTGCCTAGTAAATATTTTATACTGGTAATGTTGTGATTTATGTTATTTGCCAGGTGCCTAGTAAATATTTTATACTGGTAATGTTGTGATTTATGTTATTTGCCAGGTGCCTAGTAAATATTTTATACTGTTAATGTTGTGATTTATGTTATTTGCCAGGTGCCTAGTAAATATTTTATACTGTTAATGTTGTGATTTATGTTATTTGCCAGGAGCCTAGTAAATATTTTATACTGGTAATGTTGTGATTTATGTTATTTGCCAGGTGCCTAGTAAATATTTTATACTGTAATGTTGTGATTTATGTTATTTGCCAGGTGCCTAGTAAATATTTTATACTGTTAATGTTGTGATTTATGTTATTTGCCAGGTGCCTAGTAAATATTTTATACTGGTAATGTTGTGATTTATGTTATTTGCCAGGTGCCTAGTAAATATTTTATACTGGTAATGTTGTGATTTATGTTATTTGCCAGGTGCCTAGTAAATATTTTATACTGGTAATGTTGTGAGTTATGTTATTTGCCAGGTGCCTAGTAAATATTTTATACTGGTAATGTTGTGATTTATGATTATTTGCCAGGTGCCTAGTAAATATTTTATACTGTTAATGTTGTGATTTATGTTATTTGCCAGGTGCCTAGTAAATATTTTATACTGGTAATGTTGTGATTTATGTTATATTGCCAGGTGCCTAGTAAATATTTTATACTGTAATGTTGTGATTTATGTTATTTGCCAGGTGCCTAGTAAATATTTTATACTGTTAATGTTGTGATTTATGTTATTTGCCAGGTGCCTAGTAAATATTTTATACTGGTAATGTTGTGATTTATGATATTTGCCAGGTGCCTAGTAAATATTTTATACTGGTAATGTTGTGATTTATGTTATTTGTCAGGTGCCTAGTAAATATTTTATACTGTTAATGTTGTGATTTATATTATTTGCCAGGTGCCTAGTAAATATTTTATACTAGTAATGTTGTGAATTTTTTTGTTATTTGCCAGGTGCCTAGTAAATATTTTATACTGGTAATGTTGTGATTTATGTTATTTGCCAGGTGCCTAGTAAATATTTTATACTGTTAATGTTGTGATTTATGTTATTTGCCAGGTGCCTAGTAAATATTTTATACTGTAATGTTGTGATTTATGTTATTTGCCAGGAGCCTAGTAAATATTTTATACTGTAATGTTGTGATTTATGTTATTTGCCAGGTGCCTAGTAAATATTTTATACTGGTAATGTTGTGATTTATAGTTATTTGCCAGGTGCCTAGTAAATATTTTATACTGGTAATGTTGTGATTTATGTTATTTGCCAGGTGCCTAGTAAATATTTTATACTGGTAATGTTGTGATTTATGTTATTTGCCAGGAGCCTAGTAAATATTTTATACTGTAATGTTGTGATTTATGTTATTTGCCAGGTGCCTAGTAAATATTTTATACTGGTAATGTTGTGATTTATGTTATTTGCCAGGTGCCTAGTAAATATTTTATACTGGTAATGTTGTGATTTATATTATTTGCCAGGTGCCTAGTAAATATTTTATACTGGTAATGTTGTGATTTATGTTATTTGCCAGGTGCCTAGTAAATATTTTATACTGGTAATGTTGTGATTTATGTTATTTGCCAGGTGCCTAGTAAATATTTTATACTAGTAATGTTGTGATTTATGTTATTTGCCAGGTGCCTAGTAAATATTTTATACTGGTAATGTTGTGATTTATGTTATTTGCCAGGTGCCTAGTAAATATTTTATACTGTTAATGTTGTGATTTATGTTATTTGCCAGGTGCCTAGTAAATATTTTATACTGGTAATGTTGTGATTTATGTTATTTGCCAGGTGCCTAGTAAATATTTTATACTGTAATGTTGTTATTTATATTATTTGCCAGGTGCCTAGTAAATATTTTATACTGGTAATGTTGTGATTTAAGTTATTTGCCAGGAGCCTAGTAAATATTTTATACTAGGTAATGTTGTGATTTATGTTATTTGCCAGGTGCCTAGTAAATATTTTATACTGGTAATGTTGTGATTTATGTTATTTGCCAGGAGCCTAGTAAATATTTTATACTGTTAATGTTGTGATTTATGTTATTTGCCAGGTGCCTAGTAAATATTTTATACTGTTAATGTTGTGATTTATATTATTTGCCAGGTGCCTAGTAAATATTTTATACTGGTAATGTTGTGATTTATGTTATTTGCCAGGAGCCTAGTAAATATTTTATACTGGTAATGTTGTGATTTATGTTATTTGCCAGGTGCCTAGTAAATATTTTATACTGGTAATGTTGTGATTTATGTTATTTGCCAGGTGCCTAGTAAATATTTTATACTGGTAATGTTGTGATTTATGTTATTTGCCAGGAGCCTAGTAAATATTTTATACTGGTAATGTTGTGATTTATGTTATTTGCCAGGTGCCTAGTAAATATTTTATACTGGTAATGTTGTGATTTATGTTATTTGCCAGGTGCCTAGTAAATATTTTATACTGTTAATGTTGTGATTTATGTTATTTGCCAGGTGCCTAGTAAATATTTTATACTGGTTAATGTTGTGATTTATGTTATTTGCCAGGTGCCTAGTAAATATTTTATACTGTTAATGTTGTGATTTATGTTATTTGCCAGGTGCCTAGTAAATATTTTATACTGGTAATGTTGTGATTTATGTTATTTGCCAGGTGCCTAGTAAATATTTTATACTAGTAATGTTGTGATTTAGTTATTTGCCAGGTGCCTAGTAAATATTTTATACTGGTAATGTTGTGATTTATGTTATTTGCCAGGTGCCTAGTAAATATTTTATACTGTAATGTTGTGATTTATGTTATTTGCCAGGTGCCTAGTAAATATTTTATACTGTTAATGTTGTGATTTATGTTATTTGCCAGGTGCCTAGTAAATATTTTATACTGGTAATGTTGTGATTTATGTTATTTGCCAGGTGCCTAGTAAATATTTTATACTGTTAATGTTGTGATTTATGTTATTTGCCAGGAGCCTAGTAAATATTTTATACTGGTAATGTTGTGATTTATGTTATTTGCCAGGTGCCTAGTAAATATTTTATACTGGTAATGTTGTGATTTATGTTATTTGCCAGGTGCCTAGTAAATATTTTATACTGGTAATGTTGTGATTTATGTTATTTGCCAGGTGCCTAGTAAATATTTTATACTGTTAATGTTGTGATTTATGTTATTTGCCAGGTGCCTAGTAAATATTTTATACTGTTAATGTTGTGATTTATGTTATTTGCCAGGTGCCTAGTAAATATTTTATACTGGTAATGTTGTGATTTATGTTATTTGCCAGGTGCCTAGTAAATATTTTATACTGTTAATGTTGTGATTTATGTTATTTGCCAGGTGCCTAGTAAATATTTTATACTGGTAATGTTGTGATTTATGTTATTTGCCAGGTGCCTAGTAAATATTTTATACTGTAATGTTGTGATTTATGTTATTTGCCAGGTGCCTAGTAAATATTTTATACTGGTAATGTTGTGATTTATGTTATTTGCCAGGTGCCTAGTAAATATTTTATACTGTTAATGTTGTGATTTATGTTATTTGCCAGGTGCCTAGTAAATATTTTATACTGGTAATGTTGTGATTTATGTTATTTGCCAGGTGCCTAGTAAATATTTTATACTGGTAATGTTGTGATTTATGTTATTTGCCGGGTGCCTAGTAAATATTTTATACTGGTAATGTTGTGATTTATGTTATTTGCCAGGTGCCTAGTAAATATTTTATACTGGTAATGTTGTGATTTATGTTATTTGCCAGGTGCCTAGTAAATATTTTATACTGGTAATGTTGTGATTTATGTTATTTGCCAGGTGCCTAGTAAATATTTTATACTGTTAATGTTGTGATTTATATTATTTGCCAGGTGCCTAGTAAATATTTTATACTGGTAATGTTGTGATTTATGTTATTTGCCAGGTGCCTAGTAAATATTTTATACTGTTAATGTTGTGATTTATGTTATTTGCCAGGTGCCTAGTAAATATTTTATACTGGTAATGTTGTGATTTATGTTATTTGCCAGGTGCCTAGTAAATATTTTATACTGGTAATGTTGTGATTTATGTTATTTGCCAGGTGCCTAGTAAATATTTTATACTGTTAATGTTGTGATTTATGTTATTTGCCAGGTGCCTAGTAAATATTTTATACTGGTAATGTTGTGATTTATGTTATTTGCCAGGAGCCTAGTAAATATTTTATACTGGTAATGTTGTGATTTATGTTATTTGCCAGGTGCCTAGTAAATATTTTATACTGGTAATGTTGTGATTTATGTTATTTGCCAGGAGCCTAGTAAATATTTTATACTGTTAATGTTGTGATTTATGTTATTTGCCAGGTGCCTAGTAAATATTTTATACTGGTAATGTTGTGATTTATGTTATTTGCCAGGTGCCTAGTAAATATTTTATACTGTTAATGTTGTGATTTATATTATTTGCCGGGAGCCTAGTAAATATTTTATACTGGTAATGTTGTGATTTTATGTTATTTGCCAGGTGCCTAGTAAATATTTTATACTGGTAATGTTGTGATTTATGTTATTTGCCAGGTGCCTAGTAAATATTTTTATACTGGTAATGTTGTGATTTATGTTATTTGCCAGGTGCCTAGTAAATATTTTATACTGTTAATGTTGTGATTTATATTATTTGCCAGGTGCCTAGTAAATATTTTATACTGGTAATGTTGTGATTTATGTTATTTGCCAGGTGCCTAGTAAATATTTTATACTGTTAATGTTGTGATTTATGTTATTTGCCAGGAGCCTAGTAAATATTTTATACTGTTAATGTTGTGATTTATATTATTTGCCAGGTGCCTAGTAAATATTTTATACTGGTAATGTTGTGATTTATATTATTTGCCAGGTGCCTAGTAAATATTTTATACTGGTAATGTTGTGATTTATGTTATTTGCCAGGTGCCTAGTAAATATTTTATACTGGTAATGTTGTGATTTATATTATTTGCCAGGTGCCTAGTAAATATTTTATACTGGTAATGTTGTGATTTATGTTATTTGCCAGGTGCCTAGTAAATATTTTATACTGTTAATGTTGTGATTTATGTTATTTGCCAGGAGCCTAGTAAATATTTTATACTGGTAATGTTGTGATTTATGTTATTTGCCGGGAGCCTAGTAAATATTTTATACTGTTAATGTTGTGATTTATGTTATTTGCCAGGTGCCTAGTAAATATTTTATACTGGTAATGTTGTGATTTATGTTATTTGCCAGGAGCCTAGTAAATATTTTATACTGTTAATGTTGTGATTTATGTTATTTGCCAGGTGCCTAGTAAATATTTTATACTGTTAATGTTGTGATTTATGTTATTTGCCAGGTGCCTAGTAAATATTTTATACTGGTAATGTTGTGATTTATGTTATTTGCCAGGTGCCTAGTAAATATTTTATACTGTTAATGTTGTGATTTATGTTATTTGCCAGGAGCCTAGTAAATATTTTATACTGGTAATGTTGTGATTTATGTTATTTGCCAGGTGCCTAGTAAATATTTTATACTGGTAATGTTGTGATTTATGTTATTTGCCAGGTGCCTAGTAAATATTTTATACTGTTAATGTTGTGATTTATATTATTTGCCAGGTGCCTAGTAAATATTTTATACTGTTAATGTTGTGATTTATATTATTTGCCAGGTGCCTAGTAAATATTTTATACTGTTAATGTTGTGATTTATGTTATTTGCCAGGTGCCTAGTAAATATTTTATACTGTTAATGTTGTGATTTATGTTATTTGCCAGGTGCCTAGTAAATATTTTATACTGTTAATGTTGTGATTTATATTATTTGCCAGGTGCCTAGTAAATATTTTATACTGGTAATGTTGTGATTTATGTTATTTGCCAGGTGCCTAGTAAATATTTTATACTGGTAATGTTGTGATTTATGTTATTTGCCAGGAGCCTAGTAAATATTTTATACTGGTAATGTTGTGATTTATGTTATTTGCCAGGTGCCTAGTAAATATTTTATACTGGTAATGTTGTGATTTATGTTATTTGCCAGGAGCCTAGTAAATATTTTATACTGGTAATGTTGTGATTTATATTATTTGCCAGGAGCCTAGTAAATATTTTATACTGTTAATGTTGTGATTTATATTATTTGCCAGGTGCCTAGTAAATATTTTATACTGTTAATGTTGTGATTTATGTTATTTGCCAGGTGCCTAGTAAATATTTTATACTGTTAATGTTGTGATTTATGTTATTTGCCAGGTGCCTAGTAAATATTTTATACTGTTAATGTTGTGATTTATGTTATTTGCCAGGTGCCTAGTAAATATTTTATACTGGTAATGTTGTGATTTATGTTATTTGCCAGGTGCCTAGTAAATATTTTATACTGGTAATGTTGTGATTTATGTTATTTGCCAGGAGCCTAGTAAATATTTTATACTGGTAATGTTGTGATTTATGTTATTTGCCAGGTGCCTAGTAAATATTTTATACTGTAATGTTGTGATTTATGTTATTTGCCAGGTGCCTAGTAAATATTTTATACTGGTAATGTTGTGATTTATGTTATTTGCCAGGTGCCTAGTAAATATTTTATACTGGTAATGTTGTGATTTATGTTATTTGCCAGGTGCCTAGTAAATATTTTATACTGGTAATGTTGTGATTTATGTTATTTGCCAGGTGCCTAGTAAATATTTTATACTGTTAATGTTGTGATTTATGTTATTTGCCAGGTGCCTAGTAAATATTTTATACTGGTAATGTTGTGATTTATGTTATTTGCCAGGTGCCTAGTAAATATTTTATACTGGTAATGTTGTGATTTATGTTATTTGCCAGGTGCCTAGTAAATATTTTATACTGTTAATGTTGTGATTTATGTTATTTGCCAGGTGCCTAGTAAATATTTTATACTGGTAATGTTGTGATTTATGTTATTTGCCAGGTGCCTAGTAAATATTTTATACTGGTAATGTTGTGATTTATGTTATTTGCCAGGAGCCTAGTAAATATTTTATACTAGTAATGTTGTGATTTATGTTATTTGCCAGGTGCCTAGTAAATATTTTATACTGGTAATGTTGTGATTTATGTTATTTGCCAGGAGCCTAGTAAATATTTTATACTGGTAATGTTGTGATTTATATTATTTGCCAGGTGCCTAGTAAATATTTTATACTGGTAATGTTGTGATTTATATTATTTGCCAGGTGCCTAGTAAATATTTTATACTGGTAATGTTGTGATTTATGTTATTTGCCAGGTGCCTAGTAAATATTTTATACTGGTAATGTTGTGATTTATGTTATTTGCCAGGTGCCTAGTAAATATTTTATACTGGTAATGTTGTGATTTATGTTATTTGCCAGGTGCCTAGTAAATATTTTATACTGGTAATGTTGTGATTTATGTTATTTGCCAGGTGCCTAGTAAATATTTTATACTTGTAATGTTGTGATTTATGTTATTTGCCAGGAGCCTAGTAAATATTTTATACTGGTAATGTTGTGATTTATGTTATTTGCCAGGTGCCTAGTAAATATTTTATACTGGTAATGTTGTGATTTATGTTATTGCCAGGTGCCTAGTAAATATTTTATACTAGTAATGTTGTGATTTATGTTATTTGCCAGGTGCCTAGTAAATATTTTATACTGTTAATGTTGTGATTTATGTTATTTGCCAGGTGCCTAGTAAATATTTTATACTGTTAATGTTGTGATTTATTTTATTTGCCAGGAGCCTAGTAAATATTTTATACTGGTAATGTTGTGATTTATGTTATTTGCCAGGAGCCTAGTAAATATTTTATACTGGTAATGTTGTGATTTATGTTATTTGCCAGGAGCCTAGTAAATATTTATACTGGTAATGTTGTGATTTATGTTATTTGCCAGGAGCCTAGTAAATATTTTATACTGTTAATGTTGTGATTTATGTTATTTGCCAGGTGCCTAGTAAATATTTTATACTGTTAATGTTGTGATTTATGTTATTTGCCAGGTGCCTAGTAAATATTTTATACTGGTAATGTTGTGATTTATGTTATTTGCCAGGTGCCTAGTAAATATTTTATACTGTTAATGTTGTGATTTATGTTATTTGCCAGGTGCCTAGTAAATATTTTATACTGTTAATGTTGTGATTTATATTATTTGCCAGGTGCCTAGTAAATATTTTATACTGTAATGTTGTGATTTATGTTATTTGCCGGGTGCCTAGTAAATATTTTATACTGGTAATGTTGTGATTTATGTTATTTGCCAGGTGCCTAGTAAATATTTTATACTGGTAATGTTGTGATTTATGTTATTTGCCAGGTGCCTAGTAAATATTTTATACTGTTAATGTTGTGATTTATGTTATTTGCCAGGTGCCTAGTAAATATTTTATACTGGTAATGTTGTGATTTATGTTATTTGCCAGGTGCCTAGTAAATATTTTATACTGTTAATGTTGTGATTTATGTTATTTGCCAGGTGCCTAGTAAATATTTTATACTGGTAATGTTGTGATTTATGTTATTTGCCAGGTGCCTAGTAAATATTTTATACTGGTAATGTTGTGATTTATATTATTTGCCAGGTGCCTAGTAAATATTTTATACTGGTAATGTTGTGATTTATGTTATTTGCCAGGTGCCTAGTAAATATTTTATACTGGTAATGTTGTGATTTATGTTATTTGCCAGGTGCCTAGTAAATATTTTATACTGGTAATGTTGTGATTTATGTTATTTGCCAGGTGCCTAGTAAATATTTTATACTGGTAATGTTGTGATTTATGTTATTTGCCAGGTGCCTAGTAAATATTTTATACTGGTAATGTTGTGATTTATGTTATTTGCCAGGTGCCTAGTAAATATTTTATACTGGTAATGTTGTGATTTATGTTATTTGCCAGGTGCCTAGTAAATATTTTATACTGGTAATGTTGTGATTTATGTTATTTGCCAGGTGCCTAGTAAATATTTTATACTAGTAATGTTGTGATTTATGTTATTTGCCAGGTGCCTAGTAAATATTTTATACTGGTAATGTTGTGATTTATGTTATTTGCCAGGTGCCTAGTAAATATTTTATACTGGTAATGTTGTGATTTATGTTATTTGCCAGGTGCCTAGTAAATATTTTATACTGTTAATGTTGTGATTTATGTTATTTGCCAGGTGCCTAGTAAATATTTTATACTGGTAATGTTGTGATTTATGTTATTTGCCAGGTGCCTAGTAAATATTTTATACTGTTAATGTTGTGATTTATGTTATTTGCCAGGTGCCTAGTAAATATTTTATACTGGTAATGTTGTGATTTATGTTATTTGCCAGGTGCCTAGTAAATATTTTATACTGGTAATGTTGTGATTTATGTTATTTGCCAGGTGCCTAGTAAATATTTTATACTGGTAATGTTGTGATTTATATTATTTGCCAGGTGCCTAGTAAATATTTTATACTGGTAATGTTGTGATTTATGTTATTTGCCAGGTGCCTAGTAAATATTTTATACTGGTAATGTTGTGATTTATGTTATTTGCCAGGTGCCTAGTAAATATTTTATACTGTTAATGTTGTGATTTATGTTATTTGCCAGGTGCCTAGTAAATATTTTATACTGGTAATGTTGTGATTTATGTTATTTGCCAGGAGCCTAGTAAATATTTTATACTGGTAATGTTGTGATTTATGTTATTTGCCAGGTGCCTAGTAAATATTTTATACTGGTAATGTTGTGATTTATGTTATTTGCCAGGTGCCTAGTAAATATTTTATACTGTTAATGTTGTGATTTATGTTATTTGCCAGGTGCCTAGTAAATATTTTATACTGGTAATGTTGTGATTTATGTTATTTGCCAGGTGCCTAGTAAATATTTTATACTGGTAATGTTGTGATTTATGTTATTTGCCAGGTGCCTAGTAAATATTTTATACTGGTAATGTTGTGATTTATGTTATTTGCCAGGTGCCTAGTAAATATTTTATACTGGTAATGTTGTGATTTATATTATTTGCCAGGTGCCTAGTAAATATTTTATACTGGTAATGTTGTGATTTATGTTATTTGCCAGGTGCCTAGTAAATATTTTATACTGGTAATGTTGTGATTTATGTTATTTGCCAGGTGCCTAGTAAATATTTTATACTGGTAATGTTGTGATTTATGTTATTTGCCAGGTGCCTAGTAAATATTTTATACTGTTAATGTTGTGATTTATGTTATTTGCCAGGTGCCTAGTAAATATTTTATACTGGTAATGTTGTGATTTATGTTATTTGCCAGGTGCCTAGTAAATATTTTATACTGTTAATGTTGTGATTTATGTTATTTGCCAGGTGCCTAGTAAATATTTTATACTGTTAATGTTGTGATTTATGTTATTTGCCAGGTGCCTAGTAAATATTTTATACTGGTAATGTTGTGATTTATGTTATTTGCCAGGTGCCTAGTAAATATTTTATACTGGTAATGTTGTGATTTATGTTATTTGCCAGGTGCCTAGTAAATATTTTATACTGGTAATGTTGTGATTTATGTTATTTGCCAGGTGCCTAGTAAATATTTTATACTGTTAATGTTGTGATTTATGTTATTTGCCAGGAGCCTAGTAAATATTTTATACTGGTAATGTTGTGATTTATGTTATTTGCCAGGTGCCTAGTAAATATTTTATACTGGTAATGTTGTGATTTATGTTATTTGCCAGGTGCCTAGTAAATATTTTATACTGGTAATGTTGTGATTTATATTATTTGCCAGGTGCCTAGTAAATATTTTATACTGTTAATGTTGTGATTTATGTTATTTGCCAGGTGCCTAGTAAATATTTTATACTGTTAATGTTGTGATTTATGTTATTTGCCAGGTGCCTAGTAAATATTTTATACTGGTAATGTTGTGATTTATGTTATTTGCCAGGTGCCTAGTAAATATTTTATACTGTTAATGTTGTGATTTATGTTATTTGCCAGGTGCCTAGTAAATATTTTATACTGTTAATGTTGTGATTTATGTTATTTGCCAGGTGCCTAGTAAATATTTTATACTGGTAATGTTGTGATTATGTTATTTGCCAGGTGCCTAGTAAATATTTTATACTGGTAATGTTGTGATTTATGTTATTTGCCAGGTGCCTAGTAAATATTTTATACTGTTAATGTTGTGATTTATGTTATTTGCCAGGTGCCTAGTAAATATTTTATACTGGTAATGTTGTGATTTATGTTATTTGCCAGGAGCCTAGTAAATATTTTATACTGGTAATGTTGTGATTTATGTTATTTGCCAGGAGCCTAGTAAATATTTTATACTGTTAATGTTGTGATTTATGTTATTTGCCAGGTGCCTAGTAAATATTTTATACTGTTAATGTTGTGATTTATTTTATTTGCCAGGTGCCTAGTAAATATTTTATACTGTTAATGTTGTGATTTATGTTATTTGCAGGTGCCTAGTAAATATTTTATACTGTTAATGTTGTGATTTATGTTATTTGCCAGGTGCCTAGTAAATATTTTATACTGGTAATGTTGTGATTTATGTTATTTGCCAGGTGCCTAGTAAATATTTTATACTGTAATGTTGTGATTTATATTATTCGGCCAGGTGCCTAGTAAATATTTTATACTGGTAATGTTGTGATTTATGTTATTTGCCAGGTGCCTAGTAAATATTTTATACTGGTAATGTTGTGATTTATGTTATTTGCCAGGTGCCTAGTAAATATTTTATACTGGTAATGTTGTGATTTATGTTATTTGCCAGGTGCCTAGTAAATATTTTATACTGTTAATGTTGTGATTTATGTTATTTGCCAGGTGCCTAGTAAATATTTTATACTGGTAATGTTGTGATTTATGTTATTTGCCAGGTGCCTAGTAAATATTTTATACTGGTAATGTTGTGATTTATGTTATTTGCCAGGTGCCTAGTAAATATTTTATACTAGTAATGTTGTGATTTATGTTATTTGCCAGGTGCCTAGTAAATATTTTATACTGTTAATGTTGTGATTTATGTTATTTGCCAGGTGCCTAGTAAATATTTTATACTGTTAATGTTGTGATTTATGTTATTTGCCAGGTGCCTAGTAAATATTTTATACTGGTAATGTTGTGATTTATAGTTATTTGCCAGGTGCCTAGTAAATATTTTATACTGTTAATGTTGTGATTTATGTTATTTGCCAGGTGCCTAGTAAATATTTTATACTGTTAATGTTGTGATTTATGTTATTTGCCAGGTGCCTAGTAAATATTTTATACTGTTAATGTTGTGATTTATGTTATTTGCCAGGTGCCTAGTAAATATTTTATACTGGTAATGTTGTGATTTATGTTATTTGCCAGGTGCCTAGTAAATATTTTATACTGGTAATGTTGTGATTTATGTTATTTGCCAGGTGCCTAGTAAATATTTTATACTGTTAATGTTGTGATTTATGTTATTTGCCAGGTGCCTAGTAAATATTTTATACTGGTAATGTTGTGATTTATGTTATTTGCCAGGTGCCTAGTAAATATTTTATACTGGTAATGTTGTGATTTATGTTATTTGCCAGGTGCCTAGTAAATATTTTATACTGGTAATGTTTGTGATTTATGTTATTTGCCAGGTGCCTAGTAAATATTTTTATACTGTTAATGTTGTGATTTATATTATTTGCCAGGTGCCTAGTAAATATTTTTATACTGTAATGTTGTGATTTATTTATTTGCCAGGTGCCTAGTAAATATTTTATACTGGTAATGTTGTGATTTATGTTATTTGCCAGGTGCCTAGTAAATATTTTATACTGTTAATGTTGTGATTTATGTTATTTGCCAGGTGCCTAGTAAATATTTTATACTGGTAATGTTGTGATTTATATTATTTGCCAGGTGCCTAGTAAATATTTTATACTGTAATGTTGTGATTTATTTATTTGCCAGGTGCCTAGTAAATATTTTATACTGGTAATGTTGTGATTTATGTTATTTGCCAGGAGCCTAGTAAATATTTTATACTGGTAATGTTGTGATTTATGTTATTTGCCAGGTGCCTAGTAAATATTTTATACTGTAATGTTGTGATTTATGTTATTTGCCAGGTGCCTAGTAAATATTTTATACTGTTAATGTTGTGATTTATGTTATTTGCCAGGTGCCTAGTAAATATTTTATACTGTTAATGTTGTGATTTATGTTATTTGCCAGGTGCCTAGTAAATATTTTATACTGGTAATGTTGTGATTTATGTTATTTGCCAGGTGCCTAGTAAATATTTTATACTGGTAATGTTGTGATTTATGTTATTTGCCAGGTGCCTAGTAAATATTTTATACTGGTAATGTTGTGATTTATGTTATTTGCCAGGTGCCTAGTAAATATTTTATACTGTTAATGTTGTGATTTATGTTATTTGCCAGGTGCCTAGTAAATATTTTATACTGGTAATGTTGTGATTTATGTTATTTGCCAGGTGCCTAGTAAATATTTTATACTGGTAATGTTGTGATTTATGTTATTTGCCAGGTGCCTAGTAAATATTTTATACTAGTAATGTTGTGATTTATGTTATTTGCCAGGAGCCTAGTAAATATTTTATACTGTTAATGTTGTGATTTATATTATTTGCCAGGTGCCTAGTAAATATTTTATACTGGTAATGTTGTGATTTATGTTATTTGCCAGGTGCCTAGTAAATATTTTATACTAGTAATGTTGTGATTTATGTTATTTGCCAGGTGCCTAGTAAATATTTTATACTGTTAATGTTGTGATTTATGTTATTTGCCAGGTGCCTAGTAAATATTTTATACTGTTAATGTTGTGATTTATATTATTTGCCGGGTGCCTAGTAAATATTTTATACTGTTAATGTTGTGATTTATGTTATTTGCCAGGTGCCTAGTAAATATTTTATACTGGTAATGTTGTGATTTATGTTATTTGCCAGGAGCCTAGTAAATATTTTATACTGTTAATGTTGTGATTTATATTATTTGCCAGGAGCCTAGTAAATATTTTATACTGGTAATGTTGTGATTTATGTTATTTGCCAGGTGCCTAGTAAATATTTTATACTGGTAATGTTGTGATTTATGTTATTTGCCAGGTGCCTAGTAAATATTTTATACTGGTAATGTTGTGATTTATGTTATTTGCCAGGTGCCTAGTAAATATTTTATACTGGTAATGTTGTGATTTATGTTATTTGCCGGGAGCCTAGTAAATATTTTATACTGGTAATGTTGTGATTTATGTTATTTGCCAGGAGCCTAGTAAATATTTTATACTGGTAATGTGTGATTTATGTTATTTGCCAGGAGCCTAGTAAATATTTTATACTGGTAATGTTGTGATTTATGTTATTTGCCAGGTGCCTAGTAAATATTTTTATACTGGTAATGTTGTGATTTATGTTATTTGCCAGGTGCCTAGTAAATATTTTATACTGTAATGTTGTGATTTATAGTTATTTGCCAGGTGCCTAGTAAATATTTTATACTGGTAATGTTGTGATTTATGTTATTTGCCAGGGTGCCTAGTAAATATTTTATACTGGTAATGTTGTGATTTATGTTATTTGCCAGGTGCCTAGTAAATATTTTATACTGGTAATGTTGTGATTTATGTTATTTGCCAGGTGCCTAGTAAATATTTTATACTGGTAATGTTGTGATTTATGTTATTTGCCAGGTGGCCTAGTAAATATTTTATACTGTTAATGTGTGATTTATTTATTTGCCAGGTGCCTAGTAAATATTTTATACTGGTAATGTTGTGATTTATGTTATTTGCCAGGTGCCCTAGTAAATATTTTATACTGGTAATGTTGTGATTTATGTTATTTGCCAGGAGCCTAGTAAATATTTTATACTGGTAATGTTGTGATTTATGTTATTTGCCAGGAGCCTAGTAAATATTTTATACTGTTAATGTTGTGATTTATGTTATTTGCCAGGTGCCTAGTAAATATTTTATACTGGTAATGTTGTGATTTATGTTATTTGCCAGGTGCCTAGTAAATATTTATACTGGTAATGTTGTGATTTATGTTATTTGCCAGGAGCCTAGTAAATATTTTATACTGTAATGTTGTGATTTATGTTATTTGCCAGGTGCCTAGTAAATATTTTATACTGTTAATGTTGTGATTTATTTATTTGCCAGGTGCCTAGTAAATATTTTATACTGGTAATGTTGTGATTTATGTTATTTGCCAGGTGCCTAGTAAATATTTTATACTGGTAATGTTGTGATTTATGTTATTTGCCAGGTGCCTAGTAAATATTTATACTGTAATGTTGTGATTTATGTTATTTGCCAGGTGCCTAGTAATATTTTAATACTGTTAATGTTGTGATTTATGTTATTTGCCAGGTGCCTAGTAAATATTTTATACTGGTAATGTTGTGATTTATGTTATTTGCCAGGTGCCTAGTAAATATTTTATACTGTAATGTTGTGATTTATGTTATTTGCCAGGTGCCTAGTAAATATTTTATACTGTTAATGTTGTGATTTATGTTATTTGCCGGGTGCCTAGTAAATATTTTATACTGGTAATGTTGTGATTTATGTTATTTGCCAGGTGCCTAGTAAATATTTTATACTGTTAATGTTGTGATTTATATTATTTGCCAGGGTGCCTAGTAAATATTTTATACTGTTAATGTTGTGATTTATGTTATTTGCAGGTGCCTAGTAAATATTTTATACTGTTAATGTTGTGATTTATGTTATTTGCCAGGTGCCTAGTAAATATTTTATACTGTAATGTTGTGATTTATGTTATTTGCCAGGTGCCTAGTAAATATTTTATACTGGTAATGTTGTGATTTATGTTATTTGCCAGGTGCCTAGTAAATATTTTATACTGGTAATGTTGTGATTTATGTTATTTGCCAGGTGCCTAGTAAATATTTTATACTGGTAATGTTGTGATTTATGTTATTTGCCAGGTGCCTAGTAAATATTTTATACTGTTAATGTTGTGATTTATGTTATTTGCCAGGTGCCTAGTAAATATTTTATACTGTAATGTTGTGATTTATGATATTTGGCCAGGTGCCCTAGTAAATATTTTATACTGTTAATGTGTGATTTATGTTATTTGCCAGGTGCCTAGTAAATATTTTATACTGGTAATGTTGTGATTTATAGTTATTTGCAGGAGCCCTAGTAAATATTTTATACTGTTAATGTTGTGATTTATTTATTTGTCAGCGTGCCTAGTAAATATTTTATACTGTTAATGTTGTGATTTATGTTATTTGCCAGGTGGCCTAGTAAATATTTTATACTGTTAATGTTGTGATTTATGTTATTTGCCAGGTGCCTAGTAAATATTTTATACTGTTAATGTTGTGATTTATGTTATTTGTCAGGTGCCTAGTAAATATTTTATACTGGTAATGTTGTGATTTATATTATTTTGCCAGGTGCCTAGTAAATATTTTATACTGTAATGTTGTGATTTATATTATTTGCCAGGTGCCCTAGTAAATATTTTTATACTGTTAATGTTGTGATTTATGTTATTTGCCAGGAGCCTAGTAAATATTTTATACTGGTAATGTTGTGATTTATGTTATTTGCCAGGAGCCTAGTAAATATTTTATACTGGTAATGTTGTGATTTATGTTATTTGCCAGGAGCCTAGTAAATATTTTATACTGTTAATGTTGTGATTTATGTTATTTGCCAGGAGCCTAGTAAATATTTATACTGTAAATGTTGTGATTTATGTTATTTGCCAGGTGCCTAGTAAATATTTTATACTGGTTAATGTTGTGATTTATATTATTTGCCAGGTGCCTAGTAAATATTTTATACTGTTAATGTTGTGATTTATTTTATTTGCCAGGGTGCCTAGTAAATATTTTATACTGTAATGTTGTGATTTATGTTATTTGCCAGGGTGCCTAGTAAATATTTTATACTGTTAATGTTGTGATTTATGTTATTTGCCAGGGTGCCTAGTAAATATTTTATACTAGTAATGTTGTGATTTATGTTATTTGCCAGGAGCCTAGTAAATATTTTATACTGGTAATGTTGTGATTTATGTTATTTGCCAGGTGCCTAGTAAATATTTTATACTGGTTAATGTTGTGATTTATGTATTTTGTCCAGGTAGCCTAGTAAATATTTTATACTGGTAATGTTGTGATTTAGTGTTATTTGCCAGGTGCCTAGTAAATATTTTATACTGTTAATGTTGTGATTTATGTTATTTGCCAGGAGCCTAGTAAATACTTTATAGCTGGTAATGTTGTGATATATAGTATTTGTCCAGGTGCCTAGTAAATATTTTATTACAGGAAAGTTGTGATTTATGTTATTTGCCAGGTGCCTAGTAAATATTTTATACTGTTAATGTTTGTGATTTATGTTATTTGCCAGGGTGCCTAGTAAATATTTATACTGTTAATGTTGTGATTTATGTTATTTGCCAGGAGCCTAGTAAATATTTTATACAGGTAATGTTGTGATTTATGTTATTTGCAGGTGCCTAGTAAATATTTTATACTGGGTAATGTTGTGATTTATGTTATTTGCCAGGTGCCTAGTAAATATTTTATACTGGTAATGTTGTGATTTATGTTATTTGCCAGGTGCCTAGTAAATATTTTATACTGTTAATGTTGTGATTTATGTTATTTGCCAGGTGCCTAGTAAATATTTTATACTGTTAATGTTGTGATTTATGTTATTTGCATGTGCCTAGTAAATATTTTATACTGTAATGTTGTGATTTATGTTATTTGCCAGGTGCCTAGTAAATATTTTATACTGTTAATGTTGTGATTTATGATTATTTGCCAGGTGCCTAGTAAATATTTATACTGGTAATGTTGTGATTTATGTTATTTGCCAGGTGCCTAGTAAATATTTTATACTGTAATGTTGTGATTTATGTTATTTGCCAGGAGCCTAGTAAATATTTTATACTGGTAATGTTGTGATTTATGTTATTTGCCAGGTGCCTAGTAAATATTTTATACTGGTAATGTTGTGATTTATGTTATTTGCCGGGAGCCTAGTAAATATTTTATACTGGTAATGTTGTGATTTATGTTATTTGCCAGGTGCCTAGTAAATATTTTATACTGGTAATGTAGTGATTATGTTATTTGCCAGGAGCCTAGTAAATATTTTATACTGGTAATGTTGTGATTTATGTTATTTGCCAGGTGCCTAGTAATATATTTTATACTGGTAATGTTGTGATTTATGTAATTTGCCAGGAGCCTAGTAAATATTTAATACTAGGTAATGTTGTGATTTATGTTATTTGCCGGGTGCCTAGTAAATATTTTATACTAGTAATGTTGTGATTTATGTTATTTGCCAGGAGCCTAGTAAATATTTTATACTGGTAATGTTGTGATTTTATGTTATTTGCCAGGTGCCTAGTAAATATATTTATACTGTTAATGTTGTGATTTATATTATTTGCCAGGAGCCTAGTAAATATTTGATACTGTTAATGTTGTGATTTATGTTATTTGCCAGGGTGCCTAGTAAATATTTTATACTGGTAATGTTGTGATTTATGTTATTTGCAGGGAGCCTAGTAAATATTTTATACTGTTAATGTTGTGATTTATGTTATTTGCCAGGTGCCTAGTAAATATTTTATACTGGTAATGTTGTGATTTATGTTATTTGCCAGGTGCCTAGTAAATATTTTATACTGGTAATGTTGTGATTTATGTTATTTGCCAGGAGCCTAGTAATATTTTATACTGTTAATGTTGTGATTTATGTTATTTGCCAGGTGCCTAGTAAATATTTTATACTGGTAATGTTGTGATTTATGTTATTTGCCAGGAGCCTAGTAAATATTTTATACTGGTAATGTTGTGATTTATGTTATTTGCCAGGTGCCTAGTAAATATTTTATACTGTTAATGTTGTGATTTATGTTATTTGCCAGGAGCCTAGTAAATATTTTATACTGTTAATGTTGTGATTTATGTTATTTGCCAGGTGCCTAGTAAATATTTTATACTGTTAATGTTGTGATTTATATTATTTGCCAGGAGCCTAGTAAATATTTTATACTGTTAATGTTGTGATTTATGTTATTTGCCAGGTGCCTAGTAAATATTTTATACTGTTAATGTTGTGATTTATGTTATTTGCCAGGTGCCTAGTAAATATTTTATACTGGTAATGTTGTGATTTATATTATTTGCCAGGTGCCTAGTAAATATTTTATACTGGTAATGTTGTGATTTATATTATTTGCCAGGAGCCTAGTAAATATTTTATACTGTTAATGTTGTGATTTATATTATTTGCCAGGTGCCTAGTAAATATTTTATACTGGTAATGTTGTGATTTATGTTATTTGCCTGGTGCCTAGTAAATATTTTATACTGTTAATGTTGTGATTTATGTTATTTGCCAGGAGCCTAGTAAATATTTTATACTGGTAATGTTGTGATTTATGTTATTTGCCAGGTGCCTAGTAAATATTTTATACTGGTAATGTTGTGATTTATTTTATTTGCCAGGTGCCTAGTAAATATTTTATACTGGTAATGTTGTGATTTATGTTATTTGCCAGGTGCCTAGTAAATATTTTATACTGTAATGTTTGTGATTTATGTTATTTGCCAGGTGCCTAGTAAATATTTTATACTGGTAATGTTGTGATTTATGTTATTTGCAGGTGCCTAGTAAATATTTTATACTGTAATGTTGTGATTTATGTTATTTGCCAGGTGCCTAGTAAATATTTTATACTGGTAATGTTGTGATTTATGTTATTTGCCAGGGCCTAGTAAATATTTTATACTAGTAATGTTGTGATTTATGTTATTTGCCAGGTGCCTAGTAAATATTTTATACTGGTAATGTTGTGATTTATATTATTTGCCAGGAGCCTAGTAAATATTTTATACTGTAATGTTGTGATTTATGTTATTTGCCGGTGCCTAGTAAATATTTTATACTGTAATGTTGTGATTTATGTTATTTGCCAGGAGCCTAGTAAATATTTTATACTGGTAATGTTGTGATTTATGTTATTTGCCAGGTGCCTAGTAAATATTTTATACTGGTAATGTTGTGATTTATGTTATTTGCAGGTGCCTAGTAAATATTTTATACTGGTAATGTTGTGATTTATGTTATTTGCCAGGTGCCTAGTAAATATTTTATACTGGTAATGTTGTGATTTATGTTATTTGCCAGGTGCCTAGTAAATATTTTATACTGGTAATGTTGTGATTTATGTTATTTGCAGGTGCCTAGTAAATATTTTTATACTGGTAATGTTGTGATTTATGTTATTTGCCAGGTGCCTAGTAAATATTTTATACTGTAATGTTGTGATTTATGTTATTTGCCAGGTGCCTAGTAAATATTTTATACTGTTAATGTTGTGATTATTATTTGCCAGGAGCCTAGTAAATATTTTATACTGTTAATGTTGTGATTTATGTTATTTGCCAGGTGCCTAGTAATATTTTATACTGGTTAATGTTGTGATTTATGTTATTTGCCAGGTGCCTAGTAAATATTTTATACTGTTAATGTTGTGATTTATGTTATTTGCAGGTGCCTAGTAAATATTTTATACTGGTAATGTTGTGATTTATGTTATTTGCCAGGTGCCTAGTAAATATTTTATACTGTAATGTTGTGATTTATGTTATTTGCCAGTGCCTAGTAAATATTTTATACTAGTAATGTTGTGATTTATGTTATTTGCCAGGAGCCTAGTAAATATTTTATACTTGTAATGTTGTGATTTATGTTATTTGCCAGGTGCCTAGTAAATATTTTATACTGGTAATGTTGTGATTTATGTTATTTGCCAGGTGCCTAGTAAATATTTTATACTGGTAATGTTGTGATTTATGTTATTTGCCAGGAGCCTAGTAAATATTTTATACTGGTAATGTTGTGATTTATGTTATTTGCCAGGTGCCTAGTAAATATTTTATACTGGTAATGTTGTGATTTATGTATTTGCAGGTGCCTAGTAAATATTTTATACTGGTAATGTTGTGATTTATGTTATTTGCCAGGTACCTAGTAAATATTTTATACTGGTAATGTTGTGATTTATGTTATTTGCCGGGCCTAGTAAATATTTTATACTGGTAATGTTGTGATTTATGTTATTTGCCGGTGCCTAGTAAATATTTTATACTGGTAATGTTGTGATTTATGTATATTTGCCGGGTGCCTAGTAAATATTTATACTGGTAATGTTGTGATTTATGTTATTTGCCGGTGCCTAGTAAATATTTATACTGGTAATGTTGTGATTTATGTATTTGCAGGTGCCTAGTAAATATTTTATACTGGTAATGTTGTGATTTATGTTATTTGCCAGGTGCCTAGTAAATATTTTATACTGGTAATGTTGTGATTTATGTTATTTGCCAGGTGCCTAGTAAATATTTTATACTGGTAATGTTGTGATTTATGTTATTTGCCAGGTGCCTAGTAAATATTTTATACTGGTAATGTTGTGATTTATGTTATTTGCCAGGTGCCTAGTAAATATTTTATACTGGTAATGTTGTGATTTATGTTATTTGCCTGGTGCCTAGTAAATATTTTATACTGGTAATGTTGTGATTTATATTATTTGCCAGGTGCCTAGTAAATATTTTATACTGGTAATGTTGTGATTTATGTTATTTGCCAGGTGCCTAGTAATTATTTTATACTGTTAAATGTTGTGATTTATGTTATTTGCCAGGATGCCTAGTAAAATATTTTATACTGTTAATGTTGTGATATATGTTATTTGCCAGGAGCCTAGTAAATATTTTATACTGGTAATGTTGTGATTTATGTTATTTGCCAGGTGCCTAGTAAATATTTTATACTGGTAATGTTGTGATTTATAGTTATTTGCCAGGTAGCCTAGTAAATATTTTATACTGTTAATGTTGTGATTTATGTTATTTGCCAGGTGCCTAGTAAATATTTTATACTGTAATGTTGTGATTTAGTTATTTGCCAGGTGCCTAGTAAATATTTTATACTGTTAATGTTGTGATTTATGTTATTTGCCAGGTGCCTAGTAAATATTTTATACTGTTAATGTTGTGATTTATGTTATTTGCCAGGTGCCTAGTAAATATTTTATACTGGTAATTGTTGTGATTTATGTTATTTGCCAGGGAGCCTAGTAAATATTTTATACTGGTAATGTTGTGATTTATGTTATTTGCCAGGAGCCTAGTAAATATTTTATACTGTAATGTTGTGATTTATGTTATTTGCCAGGAGCCTAGTAAATATTTTATACTGGTAATGTTGTGATTTATGTTATTTGCCAGGTGCCTAGTAAATATTTTATACTGGTAATGTTGTGATTTATGTTATTTGCCAGGTGCCTAGTAAATATTTTATACTGTAATGTTGTGAGTTTATGTTATTTGCCAGGTGCCTAGTAAATAATTTATACTGGTTAATGTTGTGATTTATGTTATTTGCCAGGTTGCCTAGTAAATATTTTATACTGGTAATGTTGTGATTTATTTATTTTGCCAGGTGCCTAGTAAATATTTTATACTGGTAGATGTTGTGAATTTATGTTATTTGCCAGGTGCCTAGTAAATATTTTATACTGGTAATGTTGTGATTTATGTTATTTGCCGGTGCCTAGTAAATATTTTATACTGGTAATGTTGTGATTTATGTTATTTGTCAGGTGCCTAGTAAATATTTTATACTGGTAATGTTGTGATTTATGTTATTTGCCAGGTGCCTAGTAAATATTTTATACTGGTAATGTTGTGATTTATGTTATTTGCCAGGTGCCTAGTAAATATTTTATACTGTAATGTTGTGATTTATGTATTTGCAGGTGCCTAGTAAATATTTTATACTGTAATGTTGTGATTTATGTTATTTGCCAGGTGCCTAGTAAATATTTTATACTGGTAATGTTGTGATTTATGTTATTTGCCAGGTGCCTAGTAAATATTTTATACTGGTAATGTTGTGATTTATGTTATTTGCCAGCCTAGTAAATATTTTATACTGGTAATGTTGTGATTTATGTTATTTGCCAGGTGCCTAGTAAATATTTTTATCTGGTAATGTTGTGATTTTATGTTATTTGCCAGGATCCTAGTAAATATTTTATACTGTAATGTTGTGATTTATATTATTTGCCGGGGTGCCTAGTAAATATTTTATATACTGTTAATGTTGTGATTTATTGTTATTTGCAGGAGCCATAGTAAATATTTTATACTGGTAATGTTGTGATTTATGTGTATATGCCAGGTGCCTAGTAAATATTTTATACTGTTAATGTTGTGATTTATGTAATTTGCCGAGGTGCCTAGTAAATTATTTTATACTGTTAATGTGTTGATTTATGTTATTTCCAGGAGCCTAGTAAATATTTTATACTGTGTAATGTTGTGATTTATGTTATTTTGCCAGGCGCCTAGTAAATAATTTATACTGTTAATGTTGTGAATTTATGTTATTTGCCAGGTGCCTAGTAAATATTTTTAAGAGCTGATTTTTTTTATAAGAAAAAAATGTTTTATGAAATGTTCCAAGATACAGATATAAAATGAATGTGTTACTGCAATAGTTGTAATGCAAATAATCTGAGAGCAGGTGACTGTTTAAGTCCTGTAGATCGTCCGGGAGTCAGAACCTGTGATTGTTTACAGTTTGTAATTAATCTCTGTATTTTTGTTGATTATGTTACACAATGTAGAGAACTGATGTGTAAGACACACATAAAAAATAATTTCTGCTTAAAGGGAAACTAAACCCAAATGTTAAGCAAATTTTAAGCAACTTTCTAATTTACTCCTACTATCAAATTTTTTTCTCTTGCTGTCTTTACTTTAAAAGCAGGTATTTAAAGCTTAGGGGCCAGCCCATTTTAGGTTCACCCTGGATAGTGCTTGCTTATTGGTGGCTACACTTAGCTAATCAATAATCAAGCATAACCCAGGTTCTCAACCAAAAATGGGCCGACTCTATAGGGGATATTTATCAAAGCGTCAATCTCGGTGCATTCGCTGGCGTCAATACGCTTGCCAGACATCGCTGCGGTGGATCTGCATACGATGCCCTTATGTATAAAAAAACAGTCAAAAACACGCGCATCAAGTACGTTGTGATGAGCATCGGACTGTTGTTAACTAACAGTCATCGATGTTGCGGTTATTCTTTTTTTTCCCAACTTTATTTATACCATTTCATTACTGTCCATGAACAAGCACATTTCTCTAAAGCTAATCTTTTATTTTTCATCTGTTAATGTCCAAGAATTTGCTAGATTTATACCTCAACAAACAATATCTCATAAAGTTATTTTTTTTTTATAAATGATTATTAATGCTAGAATTTGTACATATATCCTTGCACATACTTGTGTGTGTCTATATATATATATATATATATATATATATATATACTCCAAAGAATAACTTGCATTCTTCAATAATGAAGTTATGACATTATTAACATATTGTGGTACACTTTACACCTACACCCAAAAACATCCAATGTTTCGGTCCTCTACCTTGGACCTTTATCAAGGATACAACACAAACTTGAACACACCTTAAATTATTTCACATAGGGATCTATACACACTTCTCATATGAAAAACAGGAACAGCAGGCGCCAACTTCCTTTGATGACATCATCACAAAAAAGTGGTCAGTATAATGGTCCTTGTAGCGGTTTTCTATTGGAACTGTTGGATTTTGTTTTGTCTAATAATTATTTTAAATTTGAGAAGTCATACGATAGACAAAGGGTTGGGACAGCAATGGGTTTGAATGTGGCCCCATCGCTGGCCAACATGTTTATGTTTGAATATGAACAGCAACACATCTTGGGAGATATTGAATTTGCTGACAAGATAAAAGGTAATTGAAGATATAAGGATGACCTTTTTTTTGTATGGACTGACACCATGGACAAACTGAGTTTATTAGCAAGTTCAATAGGATTCCCTCAAAAATCAGATTTACTATGAATGCGAGCTACACTCATATTCCATACTTGGATGTGATGGTAGTAAAGCAGGGAGGGGTGCTAGAGACTGACCTTTATGTGAAGGATACAGATAGAAATTCACTGCTTTTGTCTTCCAGTTTTCACCCCAATTCAATATTGAATAGTTTACCTATTAGCCAATTTTCAAGGATCAATAGAATTGTCTCTGAGGGACAGATAAAGGTTAGGGAGGAGGAAATGATAAACATATTCCTTGATAGAGCTTTTCAGTAAAAAGTGTTGAGAGTGCCAGAATAAGGAGTAAGATGACCAAGAGAGCTGCAAGCTCTGAGCCACCTTCATGCGCCTTTACCCCTAGGTTTAATTTAGTCACTCAGCAGATGAAACAATCAATATACATGTATAGGGACACTATATCTACAGATGACTCTCTGAAGGGTGTTTTCAAAACCCGCCCTCTGATTGGATCTAGGAGAGGAAAAAGTTTGAAATACCTTTTGGTTCAAACTGACCCTATTCAAAGTTATGACGTCAGGAATTTGGACATTAACCCAGGCTGCTATAGATCAGATGGCTGTATAACCTGCAACAGCCTTATTGTTGGCAATTCGTTCAGTCACCCTAGGATGGGCAAAAGGATCTATTTGAAGCATAGATTAACATGTTCTTCACAGATGGTGGTCTACATTATCAAATTACCTATGTAGGCAAAACAGAGTGCCCCCTGAAGGACAGATTGGCCAATCACCGATCAAGCATAAGACAAGCCCTGAAGAAAGAAAAGAGTGACCAGCCGGTGGCATTGCATTTTTTGCAAAAGAAACATATTGTTATGGACCTTCACTGTATGTCTATAGATTGAGTCAACAGACCCCCCCAGAGGTGGGGATGTGAATAAATTACTACTCAGAAGAGAGATAGAGTGGATTTATAAGTTGCAAATGATAGCACCCTGGGGTCTCAATTAGCAAGTCTTGCTCTCGTGTTTTTTGGCGTAACTAGAAACCACAGGGCCCAGGTGCAAGAATCTAAGAAAGCCCCCCTACCCCCCAAAAAAGTTAATTTGATACATATTTTTTTTACATTTAACACAGAAACAAATATGAATCAGATTACATGTCTGAAAAAGAAGGTACCCTGTGCCCACAGTCTGTGAGATGGTCTGACCCCCTATTACTGTATATAGTGACACTGTTTAACCCACCAGTACTGTATATAGTGAGTTAGTGACACAGTCTGTAATCTACAGTGAGATGGCTTGTCTGACCCTACCTGCCCCAGTACTTTATAGAGTGACCACAGTAGTCTATGACATGGTCCAGCCCCCCCCATACTGTATATAGTAGTACTGTATAGTGAAACTGTTTACCCCCCGCCCCCCATGCTATAGTAACAAGGTCTGTAATTTGCTGGTTCCACAAACATACACACAGTCACATACATGCATAAATACACACACAGTCACATACATACATACACACATACACACATACACACACACATAAACACCAATGGGTAAAACAGAAAAACTAACCCCTGTAGTCAGAGACACTAGTGAGGCATCATGTCACACTCACATGATATCAGTGCAGGCAGTGGCAGATCAACATTTTTTATTGAAAAAGCTGTGCCCCCACCCTCAGGGGCCTAGTCGCAGTTGCGTACTCTGCACCCCCTGTAGTTTCACCCTCTGCAAATCAGTTAGGATTAGTGTGAGATAGAATTAGTAAGTAATGTGCTCAGTATTTTATGGAGTATGATTTACCATACTGTGATTTTGATTGGTACTTAAAATTAGTACTTTTGTGTATATATGTAAATAATCTAAGGACAGGAGGCATGTGTTATGTCAGAAATCTTTGTATTTACATGTCCCTAAATTAATTTTTTTTTGTTCTAAACAACGTTGTCTTTCATATATCTGTGTTTATGTATACCACTATATGTATATAGTGTAAATTTATTATTTACACTGTATACATAGCACGAATATAACATTTAATCAGGGTATCATATGTATTTATTTGCAATCAGTGGATATTTTAAGAGCTGGGCCAGTTTTCTCTCTGTACCTGTGTAACCCCTCCTGATTGCAATCAAGTTTTAAAAAACCACCCCTTCATGGGTGTTATAAAATGGGCTGGCATGTAAGATTACATTTTTTACTGAAAAAGAAATTCAAGAGAAGGAAGAAATACACTGAAAATAGCATGACAGTACAGAGGTGATTTTAATTTCTAATGTATCTGATACTGTATCTGATTCATGACAGTTTAATATTAAGTGGGCTATCCTTTGAGCTATCATTTTAAGATTATATTGAATAAAATATTAAACTGTGTGTCCTAATTAGACATGTGCAATTTGTTTCGGATTTATTCGGAAATTCGGAAAATTCAGTAAATTCGGAGATTCGGATCGATTCGAATTTCCGAATTAAAATACTTCCGAATCTACAGAATTAATCCGAAATAGCTGCTGTATCTCCGAATAAATCCGAATTAGCTCGGTAAAATTCATTTCCCATAGGAAACAATGGGGAGTTTTGGCTGAAAAAAAAAACCTAACACCGCAGCCCCATTGTTTCCTATGGGGAAACACTAAGTCTGC
>NC_069505.1:626625650-626720650 GCF_027579735.1 Bombina bombina
ACAGACAAATAACGGCTTGCACAGACATATAACGGCTTGCACAGACAAATAACGGCTTACACAGACATATAACGGCTTGCACAGACAAATAACGGCTTACACAGACATATAACGGCTTGCACAGACATATAACGGCTTACACAGACAAATAACGGCTTACACAGACATATAACGGCTTGCACAGACAAATAACGGCTTACACAGACATATAACGACTTGCACAGACATATAACGGCTTGCACAGACATATAACGGCTTGCACAGACAAATAACGGCTTGCACAGACATAAAACGGCTTACACAAATACATGAGCTAAGGAAGGCACTACCAATACTTAGCTAATATAATATTTTCGCTATTATACATATTACAGGTAGAAGCTCTCAAACCCAGGTTTTAGGTTTAAACAAAGGAGAGGGTAATAAGCAAGAATCAGAGGGCATGCTAGTGTGCAGATAAGCTGAGAGTGACTTGAGATAGGGTTTTATATTCAGTAGAGCTTGGATATGTGTGACAACAGGACAAGGACCATTTAGAAATCAGAGAAATGCAGTGATAATGATTATATGAATGTGCCCAGTATTACTATAGCCTAAGATGTGTGTAAATGTGAGGATTATTATTTCTCTACACAAGTACATTAATTACACGTGGGTGGGACTGTGCAGAAGGAGGGAAGATGGTGTTATCCTTAATCAGGAGATAATGTGCTTTAAGAAGATGAGCGTTAATGCTTTGCTTTTTTGTAAAAACTTACGCCTAGATTTGGAGTTTTGTCGGTAAAGACCTGCGGTGCTAACGAGCCTTTTTTTTCCAGCGCACCCTTAAGACAACGCTGGTATTACGAGTTTTCTGAATGGCTGCGTTAGCCTCAGAAAAGTGAGCATTGATCCAAATTTAGCTCCACTTCAACCCTCAATACCAGCGTTGCTTACGGTAGCGGTAAGCTGGAAAAACGTGTTCGTGCACGCTATCCCCATAGGATACAATGGGGCTGAGCTGGCTGAAAAAAAACCTAACACCTGCAAAAAAGCAACGTTCAGCTCCTAACGCAGCCCCATTGTTTCCTATGGGGAAACACTTTCTAAGTCTACACCTAACACCCTAACATGAACCCCGAGTCTAAACACCCCTAACCTTACACTTATTAACCCCTAATCTGCCTCCCCCGCTATCGCTGACACCTACATTATATTATTAACCCCTAATCTGCCGCTCCGGACACCGCCGCCACCTACATTATCCCTATGAACCCCTAATTTGCTGCCCCCAACATCGCCAACACCTATATTATATTTATTAACCCCTAATCTGTCCCCCCCCAATGTCACCGACACTTACCTACACTTATTAACCCCAATCTGCTGACCGGACATCGCCGCCACTATAATAAATGTATTAACCCCTAAACCGCCACACTCCCACCTCGCAAACACTATAATAAATTTTATTAACCCCTAATCTGCCCTCCCTAACATCGCCGCCACCTACCTACAATTATTAACCCCTAATCTGCCGCCCCCAACGTCGCCGCTACTATAATAAAGTTATTAACCCCTAAACCTAAGTCTAACCCTAAACCCTAACACCCCCTAAGTTAAATATAATTTAAATAAAACAAACTAAAATTACTATAATTAAATAAATTAATCCTATTTAAAACTAAATACTTACCTATAAAATAAACCCTAATATAGCTACAATATAACTAATAGTTACATTGTAGCTATTTTAGGATTTATATTTCTTTTACAGGCAACTTTGTATTTATTTTAACTAGGTACAATAGCTATTAAATAGTTAATAACTATTTAATAGCTACCTAGTTAAAATAATTACAAAATTACCTGTAAAATAAATCCTAACCTACGTTACAAATACACCTAACACTACACTATCAATAAATTAATTAAATAAATTAACTACAATGATCTAAACTAAAATACAATTAAATAAACTAAATAGATAGAATCCTATCAGCCAATCGGAATTCGAGGTACGCCATCTTGGATGACGTCATTTAAAGTAACCTTCATTCGGCCTTAGGACATTGGAAGAAGAGGATGGCTCCGCGTCGGCTGGATAGAAGATGGTTCCGCTCCGCTCCGGAAGGTTGAAGATAGAAAATGCCGTCTGGATGAAGATGTCTGCCGGTCCGGATGTTCTCTTCTGCCCAGATAGGATGAAGACTTCTGCCGGTCCGGATGTCCTCTTTTGTCCTATCGGTGGCTGGCTGGCTGAAGACGGCTCAAGGTAGGGTGATCTTCAGGGGGTTAGCGTTAGGTTTTTTTAAGGGGGGATCGGGTGGGTTTTAGAGTAGGGGTGTGTGGGTGTTGGGTTGTAATGTTGGGGGGGATTGTATTTTTTTTCACAGGTAAAAGAGCTGATTACTTTGGGGCAATGACCCGCAAAAAGCCCTTTTAAGGGCTGGTAAAAGAGCTCATTACTTTGTAATTTAGTTTAGGGTTGGGCATTTTATTATTTTGGGGGGCTTCTTTATTTTATTAGGGGGCTTAGATTAGGTATAATTAGATTAAAATTCTTGTAATATTTTTTTATTTTCTGTAATTTAGTGTTTGTTTGTTTTTGTATTATAGTTTAGTTTATTTAATTGTATTTTATTTGAGATAATTGTAGGTAATTTATTTAATTAATTTATTGATAGTGTAGTGTTAGGTGTATTTGCAACTTAGGTTAGGATTTATTTTACAGGTATTTTTGTAATTATTTCAACTAGGTAGCTAATAAATAGTTAATAACTATTTAATAGCTATTGTACCTAGTTAAAATAAATACAAAGCTGCCTGTAAAATAAATATAAATCCTAAAATAGCTACAATGTAACTAATAGTTATATTGTAGCTATATTAGGGTTTATTTTATAGGTAAGTATTTAGTTTTAAATAGGATTAATTTATTTAATTACAGTAATTTTAGTTCGTTTTATTTAAATTATATTTAATTTAGGGGGGTGTTAGGGTTAGGGTTAGACTTAGGTTTAGGGGTTAATAACTTTATTATAGTAGCGGAGACGTTGGGGGCAGCATATTAGGGGTTAATAATTGTAGGTAGGTGGCGGCGATGTTAGGGAGGGCAGATTAGGGGTTAATAAAATGTATTATAGTGTTTGCGAGGCGGGAGTGCGGCGGTTTAGGGGTTAATACATTTATTATAGTGGCGGTGATGTCCGGTCGGCAGATTAGGGGTTAATAAGTGTAGGTAGGTGGCGGCGACATTGGGGGGACAGATTAGGGGTTAATAAATATAATATAGGTGTCGGCGATGTTGTGGGCAGCAGATTAGGGGTTCATAGGGATAATGCAGGTGTCGGCGGCGGTGTCCGGAGCAGCAGATTAGGGGTTAATTATATAATGTAGGTGTCAGCAATAGCGGGGGCGGCAGATTAGGGGTTAATAAGTGTAAGGTTAGGGGTGTTTAGACTCGGGTTTCATGTTAGGGTGTTAGGTGTAGACTTAGAAAGTGTTTCCCCATAGGAAACAATGGGGCTGCGTTAGGAGCTGAACGCTGCTTTTTTGCAGGTGTTAGGTTTTTTTCAGCCAGCTCAGCCCCATTGTATCCTATGGGGATATCGTGCACGAGCACGTATTTCCAGCTTACCTCTACCGTAAGCAACGGCGGTGTCCGGTCGGCAGATTAGGGGTTAATAAGTGTAGGTAGGTGGCGGCGACGTTGGGGGGGGGGCAGATTAGGGGTTAATAAATATACTATAGGTGTCGGTGATGTTAGGGACAGCAGATTAGAGGTTCATAGCTATAATGTAGGTGGTGGCGGTGTCCGGTCGGCAGATTAGGGGTTAATAAGTGTAGGTAGGTGGCGGCGACATTGGGGGGGTCAGATTAGGGGTTAATAAATATAATATAGGTGTCGGCGATGTTAGGGGCAGCAGATTAGGGGTTCATAGCTATAATGTAGGTGGTGGCGGTGTCCGGTCGGCAGACTAGGGGTTAAATAATTTTATTATAGGGTTTGCAATGTGGGGGGGCCTCGGTTTAGGGATTCATAGGTAGTTTATGGGTGTTAGTGTACTTTTAGCACGCTAGTTAAGAGCTTTATGTTCCGGCGTTAGCCCATAAAACTCTTAACTGCTGACTTTTTTATGCAGTAGGAGTCTTGCCGGTAGAGGCTGTACCGCTCACTTCTTCCAAGACTCATAATACCTGCATTAGGCAAATCCCATAGAAAATATAGGATACGCAATTGACGTAAGGGGATTTACGGTAGCCAAAAGTTGCGGAAGAAAAGTGAGCGGTACACCTGTACCTGCCTAACTCGTAATACCAGCGGGCGTTAAAATGCAGCGTTAGGACCCCTTAATGCTGCTTTTTAAGGCTAACGCAGAACTCTAAATCTAGGTGTTAGTTCTGTGCTAATCAGAGCACATTGTGCAGTAGGGAGATAATAGGATTTATCAGAAACATAGAAGATGAGGTTGAATAAAGACATAAGTCTGTTGAGTTCAATCTATACAAATCTTAATATACTTACAAAAAAAGCTCCAGTTGAGCTTAAATTAATTCCGTTAATAAAGATGACCCGTTAAATACAATCAATCATATCCTGAATTCTGTTTCTAGCCAGAAATGTATCAAAACCATTTTTAAATGTATCTAAGTTATTGGCATTTACTCCCTCCTTAGGTAATGAGTTCCATAATTTTATTGCTCTTATAGTGAAAAAACATTTACGTTGCAAGAGATTAAATCTCCTTTCCTCCAGCCTTAAATTGTGACCTCATTACAAATAATTTTCTTGGAATATACAGAGCTTCTGCCATCTCTGTATATGGGTCTTGAATATATTTATATAAAGTAATCATGTCACGTCCCAAGAGCCTACATTGGGTAGTAATTTAGGGAATGGATATATTATCTTTTATAAAGACACCACACTCATTTTGCCCAAGTGATACTGGTATAAATTATTTTGTTTCTGCTTGATTTGTTTAGCAGCTTTCTTCAAATGTACTGGTCTGATGAGTATATAAAGATACATTTCATCCAATTAAAAATCAGCTTACCTGAAGCCATCAATTTACATATTTGTGTCACTGGAACTAAAGTTATTTCATCATAAAGATCCTTATCAGAATTATGGGAGCAATAGGTTTCATAGAAAAGCCTTGGAACAAATTCTTCCATCAGGTAATGCTTCAGAGAGCTGGGATCTGAGCTTGACTCCATCCTTGTGATCAGAGGGTAAATATGACTCACTCTCAGCTGCACTTGAGTTTTATATACCAGACATCTGACATACCAGGAACCTTGTAAATATTTGAAGAGCTTATTTGTGTTCATCATGGACAGCTATTAGGTAGAGTTTTCAAAAACATCCCAATTTTGATTAACCCCTTAGTGACCAGACTATTTTTCAATTTCCTTACCGTTTAGGACCAGGGCTATTTTTCTATTTCTGTAGTGTTTGTGTTTAGCTGTAATTTTCCTCTTACTCATTTACTGTACTCACATATATTATATACTGTTTTTATACTCATTTACTGTACCCACACATATTATATACCGTTTATATACTCATTACTGTACCGGCACATATTATATACTGTTTTTATACTCATTTACTGTACACACACATATTATATACCATTTATATACTCATTACTGTACCCACACATATTATATACCGTTTATATATTCATTTACTGTACCCACAATATTATATACCGTTTATATACTCATTTACTGTACCCACACATATTATATACTGTTTATATACTCATTTACTGTACCCACACATATTATATACTGTTTATATACTCATTTACTGTACCCACACATATTATATACTGTTTATATACTCATTTACTGTACCTACACATATTATATACTGTTTATATACTCATTTACTGTACTCACACATATTATATACCATTTATATACTCATTTACTGTACCCACACATATTATATACCGTTTATATACTCATTTACTGTACTCACACATATTATATACCGTTTATATACTCATTTACTGTACCCACACATATTATATACAGTTTATATACTCATTTACTGTACTCACACATATATACCGTTTATATACTCATTACTGTACCCACACATATTATAAACCATTTATATATTCATTTACTGTACCCACACATATTATATACCGTTTATATACTCATTTACTGTACCCACACATATTATATACCGTTTATATATTCATTTACTGTACCCACACATATTATATACCGTTTATATACTCATTTACTGTACTCACACATATATACCGTTTATATACTCATTTACTGTACCCACACATATTATATACTGTTTATATACTCATTTACTGTACCCACACATATTATATACCGTTTATATACTCATTTACTGTACCCACACATATTATATACCGTTTATATACTCATTTACTGTACCCAAACATATTATATACCGTTTATATACTCATTTACTGTACTCACACATATTATATACCTTTTATATACTCATTTACTGTACTCACACATATTATATACTGTTTATATACTCATTTACTGTACCCACACATATTATATACCGTTTATATACTCATTTACTGTACCCACACATATTATATACCGTTTATATACTCATTTACTGTACTCACACATATATACCGTTTATATACTCATTTACTGTACCCACACATATTATATACTGTTTATATACTCATTTACTGTACCCACACATATTATATACCGTTTATATACTCATTTACTGTACCCACACATATTATATACCGTTTATATACTCATTTACTGTACCCAAACATATTATATACCGTTTATATACTCATTTACTGTACTCACACATATTATATGCCTTTTATATACTCATTTATTGTACTCACACATATTATATACTGTTTATATACTCATTTACTGTACCCACACATATTATATACCGTTTATATACTCATTTACTGTACCCACACATATTATATACCGTTTATATATTCATTTACTGTACCCACACATATTATATATCGTTTTTATACTCATTTACTGTACCCACACATTATATACCGTTTATATACTCATTTACTGTACTCAAACATATATACCATTTATATACTCATTTACTGTACCCACACATATTATATACTGTTTATATGCTCATTTACTGTACCCACACATATTATATACCGTTTATATACTCATTTACTGTACCCACATATATTATATACCGTTTATATACTCATTTACTGTACTCACACATATTATATACCTTTTATATACTCATTTACTGTACTCACACATATTATATACCGTTTATATACTCATTTACTGTACCCACACATATTATATACCGTTTATATACTCATTTACTGTACCCACACATATTATATACCGTTTATATACTCATTTACTGTACCCGCACATATTATATACCGTTTATATACTCATTTACTGTACTCACACATATTATATACCGTTTATATACTCATTTACTGTACTCACACTTATTATATACCGTTTATATACTCATTTACTGTACCCGCACATATTATATACCGTTTATATACTCATTTACTGTACCCTCACATATTATATACCGTTTATATACTCATTTACTGTACCCTCACATATTATATACCGTTTATATACTCATTTACTGTACCACACATATTATATACCGTTTATATACTCATTTACTCTACCCACACATATTATATACAGTTTTTATACTCATTACTGTACATACACACATTATATACCGTTTATATACTCATTTACTGTACTCACACATATTATATACTGTTTATATACTCATTACTGTACCCACACATATTATATACCGTTTATATACTCATTTACTGTACCCGAACATATTATATACCGTTTATATACTCATTTACTGTACCCTCACATATTATATACCATTTATATACTCATTTACTGTACTCACACGTATTATATACCTTTTATATACTCATTTACTGTACTCACACATATTATATACCGTTTATATACTCATTTACTGTACCCACACATATTATATACCGTTTATATACTCATTTACTGTACCCACACATATTATATACCGTTTATATACTCATTTACTGTACCCGCACATATTATATACCGTTTATATACTCATTTACTGTACTCACACATATTATATACCGTTTATATACTCATTTACTGTACCACACATATTATATACCGTTTATATACTCATTTACTCTACCCACACATATTATATACAGTTTTTATACTCATTACTGTACATACACACATTATATACCGTTTATATACTCATTTACTGTACTCACACATATTATATACTGTTTATATACTCATTACTGTACCCACACATATTATATACCGTTTATATACTCATTTACTGTACCCGAACATATTATATACCGTTTATATACTCATTTACTGTACCCGAACATATTATATACCGTTTATATACTCATTTACTGTACCCTCACATATTATATACCGTTTATATACTCATTTACTGTACACACATATTATATACCGTTTATATACTCATTTACTCTACCCACACATATTATATACCGTTTATATACTCATTACTGTACCCACACATATTATATACCGTTTATATACTCATTACTTTACTCACACATATTATTTACCGTTTATATACTAATTTACTGTACTCACACATATTATATACCGTTTATATACTCATTTACTGTACCCGCACATATTATATACCGTTTATATACTCATTTACTGTACCCTCACATATTATATACCTTTTATATACTCATTTACTGTACTCACACGTATTATATACTGTTTATATACTCATTTACTGTACCCACACATATTATATACAGTTTTTATACTCATTACTGTACACACACACATTATATACCGTTTATATACTCATTTACTGTACACACATATTATATACCGTTTATATACTCATTTACTGTACTCACACATATTATATACTGTTTATATACTCATTTACTGTACCAACACATATTATATACCGTTTTTCTCGCCATTAAATGGACTTTCTAAAGATACCACTATTTTCATCATATCTTATAATTTACTATAAAAAAATATAAAATATGATGAAAAAAATTTAAAAAAACACACTTTTTCTAACTTTGACCCCCAAAATCTGTTACACATCTACAACCACCAAAAAACACCCATGCTAAATAGTTTCTAAATTTTGTCCTGAGTTTAGAAATACCCAATGTTTACATGTTCTTTGCTTTTTTGCAAGTTATAGGGCAATAAGTACAAGTAGCACGTTGCTATTTCGAAACTATTATTTTTTTAAATTAGCGCTAGTTACATAGTAACACTGATATCTGTCAGGAATCCCTGAATATCCCTTTACATATATATATATATTTTAGCAGACAACCCAAAGTATTGATCTAGGTCCATTTTTGATATATTTCATGCCACCATTTCACCTCCAAATGCGATCAAATAAAAAAAAAAAAACAACTTTTTTATTAACTTTTGGTTTCTAACTGAAATTATTTACAAACAGCTTGTGCTATTATGGCATAAATGGTTGTAAATGCTTCTCTGGGATCCCCTTTGTTCAGAAATAGAATACATATATTGTTTTGGCTTTGATTTTTTGTAATTAGAAGGCCGCTGCGCACCACACTTGTATTATGTCCGGCAGTTAAGGGGTTAATTTGGTAGCTTGTAGGGTTAATTTTAAGCTTCTGCTGACTGCCCCCTTATTTCAGTTCTTTTGACAGACTTGCATTTTAGCCAATCAGTGCTCACTCTTAGGTCACTTCACGTGCATAAGCTCAATGTTATCTATATGAAACACCTGAACTAATGTACTCTAGTGGTCAAAATGCATTCAGATTAGAGGCAGTTTCAAGGTCTAAGAAATTAGCATGTGAAACTCCTAGGTTTAGGTTTCAACTAAGAATACCAAGAGAACAAAGCAAAATTGTTGATAAAAGTAAATTGGGAAGTTGTTTAAAATGACATGCCCTATTTAAATCATAAACGTTTTTTTGGGACTTGACTGTCCCTTTAAGTACTGGCAGAAAGTTTGCCAGTACTAAAATAAAAGGCTTATATATATATATAACCCCCCCCAAACAGCTCTCTAACCCTCCCGCTCTACTTATTTGCCACCATGGCTACTGTCTGCCAGTACTAAAATAAAAGGCTTTTAAATATATATATAACCCCCCAAACAGCTCTCTAATCCTCCCCCTCTACTTATTTGCCACCATGGCTGCTGTCTACCAGTACCCAGTTTGCAAAAAAAAGTGTTTTTATTTATTTTGGGCAAAAAAGCCAATTTTCTGCAGTGTAGCTGCCCCCCCCCCCTCAATAGCCTACCCCCTTTCCCCTCCCAGATCACTTTCTAAACATTTATTCACCCCCTTTCCCTCTCTCTCCATCCCATACAATTCAATATATGTAATGTACTAGCGCGCATGTGCGCATACACGCGCACGCGCTCCCGCCAGCGTGCTTCCAACCACTTGCGCGCACTGGATGAAGAGGATCTGGAAGTGATCCAGCGATGGGCCGCCCACCCGCTTTCCTGCTACGACTCTCACCCACCAATGATCGACACCATCGCTTGCCGATGCAGGGAGAGCCACGGAGTGCTAAAGGCATCGGTGCCTAAAAAAAGGGTATTGCAGGATGCCTCAATGTTAATGCATCACTGCAATACCCTGAAAGCGGCTGAAAGCCATCACAATCACTTCCACCGCTTTAAACCCCAGAGGACGTCCTTGGTCCTTAACTGACACTTTTTGTATGTCCTTGGACGTTAAGGGGTTAAAGGGAGATGAAACCAATAATCTTTTCTTTTGTAATTCAGATACAGGATAACATTTAAAAAACTTTCCAAATTACTTCATTTATCAACTTTGCTACATTCTTGTGATATCCTTTATTGAGGGAACAAAAATGCACTACTGGGAGCTAGCTAAACACATTGGTAAGCCTATGACAGGAGGCCTATTTATGTGCAGTCACCAATCAGCAGCTAGATTCCAGAGCTGAGACTATCTAAGTATGCTTTTAAACAAAGGATACCGAGAGCAAAGCAAATAAGATAATCAAACTAAAATGAGATGCTCTATCTGAATCATGAAAGAAAAAAATAGTTTTTCATGTCCCTTTATCTGTGTGCGTCACAATCTAATATTGCTGTATTATAATATTTGTGTTTAAGGGCCAGTAATTCAGCATAAGAACTAACCTACATCCTCATATTAAAGGGACATAAAACCTATATTTTGTCTTTCATTATTCAGACCGATACACTTTAAACAACTTTCCTATTTACTTATCTTATCAAATGAGCTTCATTCTCTTGGTATCCTTGTTTGAAGGCGCCACAATGCACTACTGGGAGCTAGCTGCTGAACACATCTGGTGAGCCAATGATAACAGGCATATGCAACCACCATGCAGCAGTATGATCTATCTGAATCATGAAAGAAAACGTTGGGGTTTTATTTCCCTTTAATTGTGACGTTTTATAGGCTTTATTAAAGGGATAGGAAAGTGAAAATAAAACTAGCGTGATTCAGATAGAGATGTAATTTTAAGACACTTTTAAATTCACTTCTATTTTCAAATTTGACTTGTTTCTTTGGTATCCATTGTTGAAAAAGAATATGCACATATCCTATACTAGTGGGAGCTAGCTGCTGATTGGTGCCTGCACGCATTTGTCTCTTGTGATTGGCTAACTAACGCCTAGATTTAGAGTTTGGCATTAGCCGTCAAAAGCAGCGTTAAGGGGTCCTAACGCTGCTTTTGGCCGCCCGCTGGTATTTAGAGTAAGCCAGGAAAGGGTCTACCGCTCACTTCCCTACCGCGATTCCAGGATACCGCAGATCCCCTTACGCCAATTGCGTATCCTATCTTTTCAATGGGATCTGCCTAACGCTGGTATTTGGAGTCTTGGGAGAAGTGAGCGGTACAGCCTCTACCGACAAGACTCCTAACGCCAAAAAAAGTCAGTAGTTATGAGCTTTATGGGCTAACGCCGGAATATAAAGCTCTTAACTACTGTGCTCTAAAGTACACTAACACCCATAAACTACCTATGTACCCCTAAACCGAGGCCCCCCCACATCGCTGCCACTCTAATAAAATTTTTTAACCCCTAATCTGCCGACCGGACATCGCCGCCACCTACGTTATACTTATGCACCCCTAATCTGCTGCCCCTAACATCGCCGACCCCTATATTATATTTATTAACCCCTAATCTTCCCCCCCCAACGTCGCCGCTACCTAACTACACTTATTAACCCCTAATCTGCTGACCGGACCTCGCCGCCACTATAATAAATGTATTAACCCCTAAACCGCCGCTCTCCCGCCTCGCAAACACTAGAATAAATTGTATTAACCCCTAATCTGCCCTCCCTAACATCGCCGTCACCTACCTACAATTATTAACCCCTAATCTCCCGCCCGCACCGTCGCCGCTACTATAATAAAATTATTAACCCCTAAACATAACTCTAACCCTAACACCCCCCTAACATAAATATAATTTATATTAAACAAAATAATATTCCTAAAATTAACTAAATTATTCCTATTTAAAACTAAATACTTACCTATAAAATAAACCCTAATATAGCTACAATATAATTAATAATTACATTGTAGCTATTTTAGGATTTATATTTATTTTACAGGCAACTTTGTATTTATTTTAACTAGGTACAAAAGCTATTAAATAGTTAATAACTATTTAATAGCTACCTAGTTAAAATAAATACAAAATTACATGTAAAATAAATCCTAACCTAAGTTACAATTAAACCTAACACTACACTATCATTAAATTAATTAAATAAATTACCTACAATTACCTACAATTAAATACAATTAAATAAACTATTCTATAATACAATAACAAAGAAACACTAAATTACAAAAAATAAAAAAGAATTACAAACAGTTTAAACTAATTACACCTAATCTAAGCCCCCTAATTGGCTGATCGGAACAGCCAATAGATGTCTTCCATCCAGTAGGAAACAATGGGGCTGCGTTAGGAGCTGAACGCTGCTTTTTTGCAGGTGTTAGTTTTTTTTCCAGCCAATCAGCCAATCGTGAAGAAGAAGGGGTGGCCCTAGCACTACAATAATATTAATACAGGGTTGCTCAATTCAATTAATTAAATGTATCTGTATATATACGTGTATATATATTTACATATATATATGTGTGTATATGTGTCTCTCTTATGAGCAGGGGTGCTTGTGCACAAAGACAACTTTTAGATTAAGTCTAGAGCCCGTAAGAGGGATCAAGACTGAAAAGAGTGCACTTTTGAAGCACTTCCGTCCCTGATTTAAATGAATGATAAACTCACTTTCAGGGCCAAAAAGTTTCTATTCAAATGAATTCAATTAAAACATAACTTTTATTTCAGCAATAGTTGAATAAAATCAATGTGTATGTGTGTGCACTTTAAAAACACATAGGAACTGGGTAGGAAATATTGATTAATTGTAAGTTCAGTAACCTTGTTGTACAGATATTGAGGGCACCTCAGAGAGGTCCACTCCAATACTTGGAATTATTTAAGGGCAACAGTAATGGTAAAAGGGGGGTTGAATAAGTAGATGTAAAGATTGTGTTTTGACAATAATTTTCTTGTCTTCAGTCAGTACAGTGGGAAGGATATAGGATTGTAGTAATATACATTGTCACACAATATTTAGTAAACTATATCATATCGTCTATCACCACATATAGTGTCCTGTATCTGTGGTAGACTGAAATGAATCAAATTGGTTCATATACTGATTGTGTGTTGAACAATATATAAATACATAATTGCAATAATCCAATATCTGGTTGGTAATTCTGTATGTGCAAAAGCTCACGTGATTATTTACAAATTAACTTATTCAAGACCCTGGAATCAAGCCTGGTTTTGGCTTTATATATTAGACTTGAAGGGTGCTAGAAATTGTAGAAAAATATGAAATATCTGTCATCTACCTGCACACTTGGTATCACAATTTATGACTATGCACTTTATACCAGAGAGATAAATCTATTATCGTCACCTCTAGCTTACAACTTAAGTCTATATAACGTCTTGTTTATACATATAGTGCTGGCAGTGATCTGAATTACACGTCAAATTCACTTTTAATTAAAAGGAAACAGAGCTAATGCAAAGTATTTATTGTCTTGTGTTATGATGTGTTAGTACATTAAAACATAAGGTTATAAACGTGTTGCAAATAAATCTGTTGTATTGCGCACTGGTTTGCAGAGCGAGTCTGGATAGCGCTTTATTAATGTATAATACTTGAAGTTCTATCCATAGCCGCTAGATTTGAAATAATAATCATAAAAGAAATCTAACTACAGTTATATTCTGTTCTGCAGTATTTAGAATTACAAATAGGTATATGGTGTCAGTCACCTGTCTGATTCATTTTTGTGTCTCAATTTGAGACTATACATTTAATAGTAGGACTTATTTAGATAAATATTGCCATTACTTCTAGTTTGCAAACAAAATCTAAATTGCGCCTTATTTTGGCTTGCAATGCTTGTAAACCTCTAGGTAAAGAGTTGGATTATCTTTCAATGCTTATAATGACCTACTATGTGCAGTCTTTATTTCTTTCTATAAATGATTAGTATAGAGATTTCTGATTAGGCGTCTTATGACAAGCTGTTTCACTTAGATGTTTCTCTCATGTACTAACATGTAAAGCGGGTCTTAGTAATGCCTTGTTTTGGCATGCAATGCTTATAAACCTCTAGGTGAAGTATTAATTTATCTTACAGAGTTTGTAATAACCTGCTATATATAGTCTTTGTTTCTTTCTTTAAATACTTAGTATTAAGATTACAAATTGTGCGTCTTATAGCAAGTTGTTTCAAATGGATATTAATCTTATGTACTGCCTTGTGAAGCAAGTCTTAGTAATGCCTTATTTTGGCATACGTTATTGTTAGTTAAACCTGTGTAATATTTACACCAAAGATTCTTATGTTAACTGCCCTCGGCAGCCGCCCCTGGTGTGTAACGGAGTTACCAAGATAACCCAGAACACAGAGGTCAATATACTATTGCCCAATTAAAACAACTGTGTAGAGTTGACTAAATTCTAAGTTACACATAGACTTCTTTAGATACTTAGTATTGAGATAACGGATTGTGCGTCTTATAGCAAGCTGTTTCAAATGAATATTTTTCTAATGTACTGACTTATAAAGCGAATCTTAGAAATGCCTTATTTTGGCATACGTTTTTGTGAGTAAAACTTATGTAGTTTTTACATCAAAGGTTCTATTGTTAACTACCCCCGGTAAGCAACCCCGGCGTGTAGCGGAGTTACCGAGATAACTCAGAACACTGGGGTCAATATACTATGCCCAATTTAACAACTAGGTTAGATTAACTGAATTCAAAATTACAAACAAATTATATGTTTCCACGAGTTCCTATGCCATTTAAAAATGGCTAATTGGGGTGTTGTTAAACTGTACCCCTCCCTGACATGTTTCGCCGATACTATCTTGGCTTTTTCAAAGGTCATTATAAGCATTGAAAGATAATCCAACTCTTTACCTAGAGGTTTACAAGCATTGCAAGCCAAAATAAGGCGCAATTTAGATTTTGTTTGCAAACTAGAAGTAATGGCAATATTTATCTAAATAAGTCCTACTATTAAATGTACAGTCTCAAATTGAGACACAAAAATTAATCAGACAGGTGACTGACACCACATACCTCTTCGTAATTCTAAATACTGCAGAACAGAATATAACTGTAGTTAGATTTCCTTTATGATTATTATTTCAAATCTAGCGGCTATGGATAGAACTTCAAGTATTATACATTAATAAAGCGCTATCCAGACTCGCTCTGCAAACCAGTGCGCAATACAACAGATTTATTTGCAACAAGTTTATAACCTTATGTTTTAATGTACTAACACATCATAACACAAGACAATAAATACTTTGCATTAGCTCTGTTTCCTTTTATTAAAAGTGAATTTGACGTGTAATTCAGATCACTGCCAGCACTATATGTATAAACAAGACGTTATATAGACTTAAGTTGTAAGCTAGAGGTGACGATAATAGATTTATCTCTCTGGTATAAAGTGCATAGTCATAAATTGTGATACCAAGTGTGCAGGTAGATGACAGATATTTCATATTTTTCTACAATTTCTAGCACCCTTCAAGTCTAATATATAAAGCCAAAACCAGGCTTGATTCCAGGGTCTTGAATAAGTTAATTTGTAAATAATCACGTGAGCTTTTGCACATACAGAATTACCAACCAGATATTGGATTATTGCAATTATGTATTTATATATTGTTCAACACACAATCAGTATATGAACCAATTTGATTCATTTCAGTCTAGCACAGATACAGGACACTATATGTGGTGATAGACGAAATGATATAGTTTACTAAATATTGTGTGACAATGTATATTACTACAATCCTATATCCTTCCCACTGTACTGACTGAAGACAAGAAAATTATTGTCAAAACACAATCTTTACATCTACTTATTCAACCCCCCTTTTACCATTACTGTTGCCCTTAAATAATTCCAAGTATTGGAGTGGACCTCTCTGAGGTGCCCTCAATATCTGTACAACAAGGTTACTTAACTTACAATTAATCAATATTTCCTACCCAGTTCCTATGTGTTTTTAAAGTGCACACACATACACATTGATTTTATTCAACTATTGCTGAATATTATGTTTTAATTGAATTCATTTGAATAGAAACTTTTTGGCCCTGAAAGTGAGTTTATCATTCATTTAAATCAGGGACGGAAGTGCTTCAAAAGTGCACTCTTTTCAGTCTTGATCCCTCTTACGGGCTCTAGACTTAATCTAAAAATCAGCCAATTGTATTGAACTCGCATTCTATTGGCTGATCGGAACAGCCAATAGAATGCGAGTTCAATACGATTGGCTGATTGGATCAGCCAATGGGATTGAACTTAAATCTGATTGGCTGATTGCATCAGCCAATCAGATTTTTTCTACCTTAATTCCGATTGGCTGATAGAATTCTATCAGCCAATCGGAATTGAAGGGATGCCATCTTGGATGACGTCCCTTAAAGGAACCTTCATTCGTCATTAGTCCGTCGGGGAAGAAGGATGTTCCGCGTCGGCGAGATGAAGATGGAACCTTAAGAAAGAAGATAAAAGATGCCGCTTGGAAGAAGACATCGCCCGGATGGAAGACCTCTTCTTTGCCGCTTGGATCAAGACTTCGTCCGGATGGAGGAACTCTTCTTTGCCGCTTGGATCAAGACTTCTACCGGATGGAGGACATCTTCTTGCTCCGCTTGGATGAAGAATTCGGCTCGGCTGGGTGAAGACGACTCAAGGTAGGGAGATCTTCAGGGGGTTAGTGATAGGTTTTTTTTTTAAGGGGGGTTTGGGTGGGTTAGAGTAGGGGTATGTGGGTGGTGGGTTTTAATGTTGGGGGGGTTGTATTTTTTTTTACAGGTAAAAGAGCTCATTACTTTGGGGCAATGCCCCGCAAAAAACCCTTTTAAGGGCTGGTAAAAGAGCTGGTTACTTTGTCATTTAGAATAGGGTAGGGCATTTTTTTGGGGGGGGGCTTTTTTATTTTATTAGGGGGCTTAGATTAGGTGTAATTAGTTTAAACTGCTTGTAATTCTTTTTTATTTTTTGTAATTTTGTGTTTTTTTTTTTGTATTATAGAATAGTTTATTTAATTGTATTTAATTGTAGGTAATTGTAGGTAATTGATTTAATTAATTTAATGATAGTGTAGTGTTAGGTTTAATTGTAACTTAGGTTAGGATTTATTTTACATGTAATTTTGTATTTATTTTAACTAGGTAGCTATTAAATAGTTATTAACTATTTAATAGCTTTTGTACCTAGTTAAAATAAATACAATGTTGCCTGTAAAATAAATATAAATCCTAAAATAGCTACAATGTAATTATTAATTATATTGTAGCTATCTTAGGGTTTATTTGATAAGTAAGTATATAGTTTTAAATAGGAATAATTTAGTTAATTTTAGAAATATTATTTCGTTTAATATAAATTATATTTATGTTAGAGGGGTGTAAGGGTTAGGGTTAGAGTTATGTTTAGGGGTTAATAACTTTATTATAGTAGCGGCGACGGTGCGGGCGGGAGATTAGGGGTTAATAATTGTAGGTGGGTGGCGGCGATGTTAGGGAGGGCAGATTAGGGGTTAATACTATTTATTCTAGTGTTTGCGAGGCTGGAGTGCGGCGGTTTAGGGATTAATACATTTATTATAGTGGCGGTGAGGTCCGGTCGGCAGATTAGGGGTTAATAAGTGTAGGTAAGGTAGCGGCGACGTTGGGGGGGGCAGATTAGGGGTTAATAAATATAATATAGGGGTCGGCAGTGTTAGGGGCAGCAGATTAGGGGTTCATAGGGATAATGTAGGTTGTGGCGGTGTCCGGAGCGGAAGATTAGGGGTTAATAATAATATGCAGGGGTCAGCGATAGCGGGGGTGGCAGATTAGGGGTTAATAAGTGTAAGGTATGGGGTGTTTAGACTCGGGGTTCATGTTAGGGTGTTAGGTGCAGACTTAGAAAGTGTTTCCCCATAGGAAACAATGGGGCTGCGTTAGGAGCTGAACGCTGCTTTTTGAGAGTTGAAGTGGAGCTAAGTTAGGCTCAACACACCCTTTTTTGAGCCTAACGCAGCCCCTCAGACAACTCTAAATACCAGCGTTGTTGGAAGGGTGCGTTGGGAAAAAAAAGCAGCGTTAGCTACGCAGGTTTTTACCGACAAAACTCTAAATCTAGCCGTTTATGTGTTCAGCTAGCTGCTAGTAGGGCAATGCTTCTCCTTCAGCAAAGGATATCAAGAGAATGAAGCATATTTGATAATAAAAGTCCATTTGAAAGTTGTTTAAATTTGTATGTTCTATCTGAATCATGAATTATATGTTGGGGTTTCCTGTCCTTTTAAATGAAAATCTCAGTATTTAATAGAAAACAAAACATCTGTCTATACAGTAGCACTAGGAAGATAACAGACATTTTACTGCATTTTAAAGGGCAATCAGCTCTTTTACTGCCTTTTAAAGGGCAATCAGCTCTTTTACTGCCTTTTAAAGGGCAATCAGCTCTTTTACTGCCTTTTAAAGGGCATTCAGCTCTTTTACTGCCTTTTAAAGGGCATTCAGCACTTTTACTGCCTTTTAAAGGGCAATCAGCTCTTTTACTGCCTTTAAAGGGCATTCAGCTCTTTTACTGTCTTTTAAAGGGCATTCAGCACTTTTACTGCCTTTTAAAGGGCAATCAGCTCTTTTACTGCCTTTTAAAGGGCATTGAGCTCTTTTACTGCCTTTTAAAGGGCATTCAGCTCTTTTACTGACTTTTAAAGGGCAATCAGCTCTTTTACTGCCTTTTAAAGGGCAATCAGCTCTTTTTCTGCCTTTTAAAGGGCATTCAGCTCATTTCCAGCCTTTTAAAGGGCAATCAGCTCTTTTACTGCCTTTAAAGGGCATTGAGCTCTTTTACTGCCTTTAAAGGGCATTCAGCTCTTTTACTGCCTTTTAAAGGGCAATCAGTAGTGAAGTCATGAATAGTTCGCCGGCGAATAGTTCCCGGCGAACATAGCTTGTTCGCGTTCGCCGAGGCGGGCGAACATATGCAATGTTCGATCCACCCCTATTCGTCATCATTGAGTAAAACTTTGACCCTGTACCTCACAGTCAGCAGGCACATTCCAGCCAATCAGCAGCAGACCCTCCCTCCCAGACCCTCCCACCTCCTGGACAGCATCCATTTTAGATTCATTCGGAAGCTGCATTCTTAGTGAGAGGAGGGACAGTGTAGCTGCTGCTGATTTATTGGGGAAATCGATAGCTAGGCTAGTGTATTCAGTGTCCACTACAGTCCTGAAGGATTCATCTGATCTCTGCTGTAAGGACAGCACCCCAAAAAGCACTTTTTAGGGCTAGAACATCAGTCTGCTTTTTTTTTTTTCCTGTGTAATCTAATTGCAGTTGCCTGCCTGCCAGCGTGTGTGTCAGGCTCACAGCGTATACTGTGCCCACTTGCCCAGTGCCACAACTCATATCTGGTGTAACAATAGTGTACATTTAAAAAAAACAACACTTTTTTGACTGTGAAATAATAGCAGTCAGTTTCCTTCACACGTGTGCGTTTCAGTGCCTGCCAGGGCACAGTGTCACCCCAGTGCAACTCATATCTGGTGTAACAGTAGTGTACATTTAAAAAAAACAACACTTTTTTGACTGTGAAATAAAAGCAGTCAGTTTCCTTCACACGTGTGCGTTTCAGTGCCTGCCAGGGCACAGTGTCACCCCAGTGCAACTCATATCTGGTGTAACAGTAGTGTACATTTAAAAAAAACAACACTTTTTTGACTGTGAAATAATAGCAGTTAGTTTCCTTCACACGTGTGCGCTTCAGGGCCTGCCAGGGCACATTGTCACCCCAGTGCAAATCATATCTGGTGTAACAGTAGTGTACATTTAAAAAAAACAACACTTTTTTGACTGTGTTAAATAATAGCAGTCAGTTTCCTTCACACGTGTGCGTTTCAGTGCCTGCCAGGGCACAATGTCACCCCAGTGCAACTCATATCTGGTGTAACAGTAGTGTACATTTTAAAAAAACAACACTTTTTTTACTGTGAAATAATAGCAGTCAGTTTCCTTCACACGTGTGTGTTTCAGTGTCTGCCAGGGCACAGTGTCACCCCAGTGCAACTCATATCTGGTGTAACAGTAGTGTACATTTAAAAAAACAACACTTTTTTGACTGTGAAATAATAGCAGTCAGTTTCCTTCACACGTGTGCGTTTCAGTGCCTGCCAGGGCACAGTGTCACCCCAGTGCAACTCATATCTGGTGTAACAGTAGTGTACATTTAAAAAAAAATTTTTTTTTGACTGTAATAGATTGAATAGCAGTTAGTTGTCTGCAAGCGTGTGTGTCAGGCCTACAGCGTCTACTCTGCCAACTTCTGCCAGTGCACAGTGCCACTCATATCTGTTGTCACAGTATCTTGCACGCATAGTACCACTAATCGGAAAAAAAATGACAGGTAGAGGCAGGCCACCCCGCAGGCGCCGTCGTGTTCGTGGTGCTGTGATTCCCTTTGGCCCTAGAATAATGCCCAGTGTTCAGAGGCCACGTACCCCGAACTCGAACAGTTCTGAGGACATAGTTGACTGGCTAACACAGGACACCCAATCTTCTACAGCTTCCGCTCGGAACCTTGACACACCATCCTCCACCAGCTTAGCTTCGGGCACCTCTCAAGTTACCACTCGCCCGCCTGCCGCCACCACCAACACTAGCACTACAGCCGCTTCACTTGATCTGTCAGAGGAGTTATTTACACATCAGTTGGAAGAAATGAGTGATAGTGATGCGCAACCATTATTGCCAGAGGATGTAGATAACAGGGATATGTCTCAGTCAGGCAGCATTACACACATGGACGTACGGTGTGATGATGATGATGATGTTGTACCCGCTGCTGCTTCCTTTGCTGAGTTGTCAGATACAAGTGAAGCGGTTTATGATGACGATGCGTCCGTGGATGTCACGTGGGTGCCCGCAAGAAGAGAAGAAGAAGAGGGGGAAAGTTCAGATGGGGAGACAGAGAGGAGGAGGAGACGAGTTGGAAGCAGGGGGAGGTCGTCGCAAGGAGCTAGTGGCACAGTCAGACAGCATGCATCAGCACCTGGGGTCAGCCAGACAGCACGCCAATCAACGCATGCTGTTGACACCACCAGAATGCCATCATTGCAGGGCTCAGCAGTGTGGCATTTTTTTTGTGTGTCTGCCTCTGACAACAGCGATGCCATTTGCAACCTGTGCCAAAAGAAACTGAGTCATGGGAAGTCCAACACCCACGTAGGTACAACTGCTTTGTGAAGGCACATGATCTCACATCACAAACGCCTATGGGATCAACACATGAGTACAAGCAGCACACAAACTCAAAGCCGCCATCCTCCTCCTGGTCCAGCATCTTCAGCCACGTCAACCACTGCTGTCCTCCTTGCCCCCTCTCAACCATCTGCCACTCCGTGTCTCGCCTTGAGCAGTTCCTGCTCATCTGCCCACAGTCAGGTGTCTGTCAAGGACATGTTTGAGCGTAAGAAGCCAATGTCACAAAGTCACCCCCTTGCCCGGCATCTGACAGCTGGCTTGTCTGAACTCTTAGCCCACCAGCTTTTACCATACAAGCTGGTGGAGTCTGAGGCGTTTAAAAAATTTGTAGCTATTGGGACACCGCGGTGGAAGGTACCCGGCCGAAATTTCTTTGCACAAAAGGCAATCCCCAACCTGTACTCGATTGTGCAAAAGGAAGTAATGGCATGTCTGGCACACAGTGTTGGGGCAAGGGTCCATCTGACCACTGATACCTGGTCTGCAAAGCATGGTCAGGGCAGGTATATCACCTACACTGCACATTGGGTAAACCTGCTGATGGCTGCCAAGCATGGAATGCGTGGCTCTGCAGAGGAGTTGGTGACACCGCCATGACTTGCAGGCAGGCCTGCTGCCACCTCCACTACTCCTCCTACTCAATCCTCTTCCATAAGCTCCTCGGCTGAATCCTCTCCTGCTGCTGCGTCTTGCTCCACATCAACGGCACCCCCCCAGCTCCCCAGGTACTATTCCACATCCCGGATACGGCAGTGTCACGCCGTCTTGGGGTTGACTTGCCTGAAAGCAGAGAGTCACACCGGACCAGCACTCCTGTCCGCCCTGAACGCACAGGTGGATCAGTGGCTGACTCCGCACCAACTGGAGATCGGCAAAGTGGTTTGTGACAACGGAAGAAATTTGTTGGCGGCATTGAATTTGGGCAAGTTGACACATGTGCCGTGCATTGCACATGTGTGTAATCTGATTGTACAACGCTTTGTGCATAAGTACCCAGGCTTACAGGACATCCTGAAGCAGGCCAGGAAGGTGTGTGGCCATTTCAGGCATTCCTACACGGCCATGGCGCACTGAAAAGGCAGGTCTGATTTTTAAAAATTATGTAAGCCTATTAGTTAGACAAAATATGTCTTTTAACAAATGATAAGAAAAAGAAAAACGAAAAATGAAAATCACAACAGCCAATATAATGAATGGTAAAATATATATCATTTAATTGCAATAATATGTATATATAAAACATTGATCATAAAAATTTCATATAACAGAAGAACAGAAGAAAAATCTGGTAAATATTTAAAATACCGTTATTAATCGAATTTCTATATAATAAATGGCCTATTTCATCAGAAGAAGTTTAAAAACAAATAACCTCTGCTGCAGACAGGGTTAAGAATATATATTAGAGCAATTGTTTAAAAGTGGGAGCGAATAATGATATTATTCAAACACAATGAGCTTCATCAATGTCACTCTTATCGTTTCCAAGAGCCTGTAATTTCAAAAACGGCAATCCTGCATATGCTATGCAACTAGGTTTGCCCCTAGCTATGCAAATCTATTTATGGGCTTCTGGGAAACTAGTTTCTGGAACGATGCCAAGGTGGGGGCAAACCTAGTCCTCTATAAGAGATACATAGATGATGCCCTGATAATATGGAATGGTTCAGACACATCATTTAATGAAATCTTTGAGAGAATGAATTTGAATAACCTAAACATTAGATTCACTAAAGAGATCAGTAAGGAACATCTCACATTTTTAGATTTAGATATTGAGATTTTCAAACCTGTTGACTGCAACAACTTTATACATTCCACAAGCTGTCATCACACTAATTGGAAGGACAATATCCCAATAGGACAAATGTTAAGAATAAAGAAAAACTGTAGTAAAGATGAGGATTTCATTCAACAATCTGAAATACTGAAAAATAAATTTGTCGAAAGAGGGTATGACAGTGTCAAAATAGAGGAGATCAGACAAAAGACCGTTAATGTCAATAGAGATAATCTTTTACAACCAAAATCAAAAAAGATAAAGACATGTAATAACCTAAGCGTCCCATATATAACCAAATACAATTCAAATCATAAAATACTTGAAAACATCTTTCACAAACATTGGCACATTTTAAAACAAGATAACCGTATTGGTGACCAATTATCTGACCGTCCCCATTTTTTGTATAGAAAAACAAATCATTTAAAGAGTATATTAGCACCCACTGTATGTAATTCTAAAAAGAGACCAGATAAAGACTTGTTGGGTAATGACTTAAGAGGATTTTATCCCTGTAATCTTTGTAAATCATGCAGACATTCCACAAAAACCACATGTTTTACCTCATCATCAACAGGGAAACAATTTAAAATTGATGAGCTAATTAGATGTACTGACAAAAATATTGTATATCTAATACAATGTAAATGTGGGAGCCAGTATATAGGTGAGTCGACAAGACCCCTTAGAGAACGCATACAAGAGCACTTATCATCAATCGAGAATACTGACTAAGAGAGAAATAAAGATCTCCCGGTTGCAAAACATTTTAAAACATGTAATGTAGGCAATCTCAAATATTTTAATTACATAGGGATAGCTAAATTGAATGATAAAGGTAGGGGAGGAGACACTGAGAAAATGCTTTTACAATTGGAATCAAAGTGGATTTTTTATGTCAACACCATAGTCCCCAATGGTCTAAATCTAGAAATGGATTTATCGTGCTTTCTTAGGTAAAAATATGAATCTAATTAGTATAGTTTTTTAAAGAATGGTCTGTTCTTAAATTTCAATCAATAAAATCTTTTGACCAATAAAAATTTTTAAGTCTTTTTGGAGAAGTTTTCTAAAAAATGTTGTAAGCTTTTTAAAGAGATTTTTTATAGAGATTTTTTTAAATATATAAAATACATAAAAAATATTCTGAAGAATGTTCATACATTTTTTTTTTAATCAATCAAATTTCATTCAAATTTTATTCAAATAATCAATTCATTTTGTAAAATTTTTTTTTATTATATGAATTTTCATGTGTATATATTTTTAAAAACCAGCCAATATGTATGTGTGATATTATATATTAATTCCACATTATAGTCTCTTCAAGTATAAGCTGCGATAAAACTTTAGTTGCTGTATATATCTTTCTACATTTAAATGAATTAAAGGTGTTTTTTTCCCATTCATCTATTCCCTTTAAGAATCAGGTAATAATACAACTAGTGATGTCGCAAACCTAAAATATTGCGTTTGTGAACGGCGAACGTGAACTTCCGCAACTGTTCACGAACGGGCGAACCGGGCGAACCGCCATAGACTTCAATAGGCAGGCGAATTTTAAAACCACATTCTTGATAAAGCCCAGAAGGGTGAAACGCGTTGAATGGGACCTGCTACACTCTACTAAACTTCATTTACTACTGTCACAAAGCTGTGTGACCCTGCAACTTTAAACGTTTCTCCTGACCCTGCAAGTTAAAATCTACCTTTGGTAACTTCAGGGAATACGGTGTTACAGTTAAACACTGACCAAAGATTTCTTCAAACCTTAAGAAGTCTGAGGGAACCTAGATGAAAACAATATCTGGGCTATAAGAAGAAAGGAAATCAAAAAAAGGATAACTACATCACCAGAACGGATCATCACCCCTGACCTCTGAATCAAAGAGAAGGTCAGGTGACTTATCAGAAGCACCAGGAACAAACAGTCTGTGAATCCCTCACAGTGAAGAATATCAGCGGTTGCAACCAGGACAGATTAAGGTACCTCTACATTAATTTGCACTACGTTTTTTAAAACACGCAAACTGAACTTTAAAGACATCAAGGTATTCATATGTTAAATTAACCATTTCCATTAACCACGATTGTTTTGGCACCTAAATCAGAATAATGGCTGTTTTTTGCCTTTTTAATTATCCAGCACACCTCAGCCAATTATATGTCCAAGGAAAGTAACTGTGTAACTTTATAACGGTATTTGTTACTGAAGAACTATAAAGTTGTTACGCTCAACTTCTAATCACAGTTGAACCAAAGCCGTTACGCTCACCTTCTAATTACAGTTGAATCAATTTGAACATTAGCGCTGAATCTATTTGCTTTTAATATATTAGGATTGAAACATTTGTGCCTTTTAAATATTCAATTCACCATTTATCTTAGAAATTTGTTGCTTGCCATATGTTATCTATAGAATTAATTCCTTTATACCTGGAATTCTAGGGTTTATCAATATATGGTTCTAGTCTGTTTTTAAAAGTGTTGTATAAGGGAGACGTCCCTTTATTAATTAGGAATAGCATTTGCTGTTGTTTTTATGTGTTATAAGAATTTTTAAATAAACAAGATTGTATAAAACTTAAATTAGATTGGTATCATCATTTCCTAGCTTTTGTTAGCGCTGCTAAATAAACCCCATTTTTTCTTCTTATCCACCATTTAGTTCTCTTTGAGGGAAGAACTTTTTTAGCAGCAGGAATCCACCTTTAGGCGCTCCTATCACACTACACACACATTTTAAAACCACACAGGGACTCTTTCTGGCCACAATAGTGATGGAAAAATTGTTTCAAGGGGACTAACACCTGGACTGTGGCATGTCGGAGGGGGATCCATGGCAAAACTCCCATGAAAAATTACATAGCTGATGCAGAGTCTGGTTTTAATCCATAAAGGGCATAAATCACCTAACATTCCTAAATTGTTTGGAATAACGTGCTTTAAAACATCAGGTATGATGTTGTATTGATCAGGTAGTGTAAGGGTTACGCCCGCTTCACAGTGACAGACCAAACTCCCAGTTTAACGCACCGCAAACAACCGCAAACCGTCCATTTGCACAACCGCAAACTCCCCATTTGCACAAGGTTGGATACCAAGCTAGCCATGTCCCGTTCCTTGTCCTCACTGATGTCATTGAAGGTCTCTTCCTCCACCCAGCCACGTACAACACCAAGGGTCCCCGAAAGGTGACAACAAGCCCCCTAGGACGCCTGCTGTGTTTGGTCTTCCACCTCCTCGAAGCCACCTTCCTCCTCTGACTCCTCTTCTTCAGACTCCTCTCTCTGCATTGCCTCTCTCTGCGTTATTATAAGGTGTGTTAAGTAGTACTATTCCTATCAGTTTAATCCCTGTTACGTCCCCTATCAGGGGACGTGTATATGGCATCGATTTTAGGAACCGGGAGATGGAAAAAGATGCTTGGTCGGTCCTCCTACTTCAAATTTGGGGCACTGCGCGTGCAATCTAATGTGCCACCAGATATGAGTGGTGTGTTTAGTAGTTCTATTCTTATCAGTTTAATCCCTGTTACGTCCCCTATCAGGGGACGTGTATATGGCATCGATTTTATGAACCGGGAGATGGAAAAAGATGCTTGGTCGGACCTCCTACTTCAAATTTGGGGCACTGCGCGTGCAATCTAATGTGCCACCATATAGGAGTGGTGTGTGTTAAGTAGTACTATACCTATCAGTTTAATCCCTGTTATGTGCCTTTTTATTGGTTTGGTTTTTGAAGCCACAGTGCAGCACCAGAGGCCAGAAAAATTAGGCATGTACACATGCCTGAAAAATTAGGTATTGTTGCAGCCGCTGCTGTAGCAGCGGCCAGAAAAATTGATGTTTGTTTTCCAGGCAGAAAGTGCCCTAAAACATTGCGGCTTGAACCCTAGTTGGTGGCGGATAAGTCACGCAAGTCATCTGGCATTCAAAGATAAAATACAGCAGCGTGTGGACCATTTTTAGCCCAAGGCAGCTCATCTCATCAGGCCTTTTTTAGTCGAATGTATCGCCCACTGTAAGTCCCTTTGGGATCCATCCCTCATTCATCTTAATAAAGGTGAGGTAATCTAGACTTTTTTGACCTAGGCGACTTCTCTTCTCAGTGACAATACCTCCTGCTGCACTGAAGGTCCTTTCTGACAGGACACTTGAAGCGGGGCAGGCCAGAAGTTCTATCGCAAATTGGGATAGCTCAGGCCACAGGTCAAGCCTGCACACCCAGTAGTCAAGGGGTTTATCGCTCCTCAGAGTGTCGAGATCTGCAGTTAAAGCGAGGTAGTCTGCTACCTGTCGGTCGAGTCGTTCTCTGAGGGTGGACCCTGAAGGGCTGTGGCGATGCGTAGGACTTAAAAAGCTCTGCATGTCCTCCATCAACAATACGTCTGTAAAGCGTCCTGTCCTTGCCGGCGTGGTCGTGGGAGGAGGATGATTACTTTCACCTCTTCCCCTGTTAGATTCCCGTTGTGCTGTGACATCACCCTTATACGCTGTGTAAAGCATACTTTTTAATGTCTTTTGGAACTGCTGCATCCTTTCCGACTTGCGGTAATTCAGTAACATTTTAGGCACTTTATGCTTATACCGGGGGGTCTAGTAGCGTGGACACCCAGTACAGGTCGTTCTCCTTCAGCCTTTTTATACGAGGGTCCCTCAACAGGCACAACAGCATGAAAGACCCCATTTGCACAAGGTTGGATGCCGAGCTAATCATGTCCCGTTCCTCGTCCTCAGTGATCTCACTGAAGGTATGTTCCTCCCCCCAGCCACGTACAACACTGCGGGTACCAGATAGGTGACAACGAGCACCCTGGGATGCCTGTTGTGCTTGGTCTTCCTCCTCCTCCTCAAAGCCACATTCCTCCTCTGACTCCTCTTCCTCACAATCCTCTTCCAGTGTTGCCGCAGGTCCAGCAAGCGATGCTGATAAGGCTGTTTCTGGTGGTGATGCTGACCACAACTCTTCCTCTTCCTCTTCACGCTCATCTACGCCTGATCCAGCACTCCTCGCAGGGCACGCTCCAGGAAGAAAACAAATGGTATGATGTCGCTGATGGTGCCTTCGGTGCGACTGACTAGGTTTGTCACCTCCTCAAAAGGACGCATGAGCCTACAGGCATTGAGCATGAGCGTCCAGTAATGTGTCAAAAAAATTCCCAGCTCCGCAGAAGCTGTCCTAGCACCCCGGTCATACAAATAGTCGTTAACAGGTTTTTCTTGTTGGAGCAGGCGGTCGAACATTAGGAGTGTTGAATTCCAATGTGTCGGGCTGTCGCAAATCAAGCACCTCACTGGCATGTTGTTTCGTCGCTGGCTATCTGAAAAGTGCGCCATGGCCGTGTAGGAACGCCTGAAATGGCCACACACCTTCCTGGCCTGCTTCAGGATGTCCTGTAAGCCTGGGTACTTATGCACAAAGCATTGTACGATCAGATTACACACATGTGCCATGCACAGCACATGTGTCAACTTGCCCAAATTCAATGCCGATACCAAATTTCTTCCGTTGTCACAAACCACTTTGCCGATCTCCAGTTGGTGCGGAGTCAGCCACTGATCCACCTGTGCGTTCAGGGCGGACAGGAGTGCTGGTCCGGTGTGACTCTCTTCTTTCAGGCAAGTCAACCCCAAGACAGCGTGACACTGCCGTATCCGGGATGTGGAATAGTACCTGGGGAGCTGGGGGAGTGCCGTTGATGTGGAGCAAGACGCAGCAGCAGAAGAGGACTCAGCCGAGGAGGTTATGAAAGAGGATGGAGTAGGAGGAGTAGAGGAGGTGGCAGCAGGCCTGCCTGCAAGTTGTGGCGGTGTCACCAACTCCTCTGCAGAGCCACGCATTCCATGCTTGGCAGCCGTCAGCAGGTTTACCCAATGTGCAGTGTAGGTGATATACCTGCCCTGACCATGCTTTGCAGACCAGGTATCAGTGGTCAGATGGACCCTTGCCCCAACACTATGTGCCAGACATGCCATTACTTCGTTTTGCACAATCGAGTACAGGTTGGGGATTGCCTTTTGTGCAAAGAAATTTTGGCCGGGTACCTTCCACTGTGGTGTCCCAATAGCTACACATTTTTTGAACGCCTCAGACTCCACCAGCTTGTATGGTAAAAGCTGGTGGGCTAAGAGGTCAGACAAGCCAGCTGTCAGATGCCGGGCAAGGGGGTGACTTTGTGACATTGGCTTCTTACGCTCAAACATGTCCTTGACAGACACCTGACTGTGGGCAGATGAGCAGGAACTGCTCAAGGTGAGACACGGAGTGGCGGATGGTTGAGAGGGGGCAAGGAGGACAGCAGTGGTTGACGTGGCTGAAGATGCTGGACCAGGAGGAGGATGGCGGCATTGAGTTTGTGTGCTGCTTGTACTCATGTGTTGATCCCATAGGCGTTTGTGATGTGCGATCATGTGCTTTCGCAAAGCAGTTGTACCTAGGTGGGTGTTGGACTTCCCACGACAGGCACAGGTTGCAAATGGCATCGCTGTTGTCAGAGGCAGACACACAAAAAAAATGCCACACTGCTGAGCTCTGCAATGACGGCATTCTGGTGGTGGCAACAGCATGCATTGATTGGCGTGCTGTCTGGCTGCCCCCGGGTGCCGATGCATGCTGTCTGACTGTGCCACTAGCTCCTTGCGATGACCTCCCCCTGCTTCCAACTCATCTCCTCCTCCTCTCTGTCTCCCCATCTGAACTTTCCCCCTCTTCTTCTTCTCTTCTAGCGGAAACCCACGTGACATCCACGGACGCATCGTCATCATCAACTGCTTCACTTGTATCTGACAACTCAGCAAAGGAAGCAGCAGCGGGTACAACATCATCATCATCACACCGTACGTCCATGTGTGTAATGCTGCCTGACCGAGACATATCCCTGTTATCTACATCCTCTGGCAATAATGGTTGTGCATCACTATCACTCATTTCTTCCAACTGATGTGTAAATAACTCCTCTGACAGATCAAGTGAAGCAGCTGTGGGGCTAGTGTTGGTGGTTGCGGCAGGCGGGCGAGTGGTAACTTGAGAGGTGCCCGAAAATAAGCTGGAGGAGGATGGTGCGTCAAAGTTCTGAGCGGAAGCTGTAGAAGATTGGGTGTCCTGTGTTAGCCAGTCAACTATGTCCTCAGAACTGTTCGAGCTCGGGGTACGTGGCCTCTGAACACTGGGCATTATTCTAGGGCCAAAGGGAATCACAGCACCACGACCACGACGGCCCCTGCGGGGTGGCCTTCCTGTGCCTGTCATTTTTTTTCCGATTAGTGGTACTATGCGTGCAAGCTACTGTGACAACAGATATGAGTGGCACTGTGCACTGGCAGAAGTTGGCAGAGTAGACGCTGTAGGCCTGACACACAAGCTTGCAGACAAATGACTGCTATTCAATCTATTACAGTCAAAATTGTATTTTTTTTTTAAATGTACACTACTGTTACACCAGATATGAGTTGCACTGGGGTGACACTGTGCCCTGGCAGGCAGACACTGAAACGCACACGTGTGAAGGAAACTGACTGCTATTATTTCACAGTCAAAAAAGTGTTGTTTTTTTTAAATCTACACTACTGTTACACCAGATATGAGTTGCACTGGGGTGACACTGTGCCCTGGCAGGTAGGCACTGAAACGCACACGTGTGAAGGAAACTGACTGCTATTATTTCACAGTCAAAAAAGTGTTGTTTTTTAAATGTACACTACTGTTACACCAGATATGGGTTGCACTGGGGTGACACTGTGCCCTGGCAGGCAGGCACTGAAACGCACACGTGTGAAGGAAACTGACTGCTATTATTTCACAGTCAAAAAAGTGTTGTTTTTTAAATGTACACTACTGTTACACCAGATATGAGTTGCACTGGGGTGACACTGTGCCCTGGCCGGCAGGCACTGAAACGCACACGTGTGAAGGAAACTGACTGCTATTATTTCACAGTCAAAAAAGTGTTTTTTTTTTTAAATGTACACTACTGTTACACCAGATATGAGTTGCACTGGGGTGACACTGTGCCCTGGCAGGCAGGCACTGAAACGCACACGTGTGAAGGAAACTGACTGCTTCTATTTCACAGTCAAAAAAGTGTTGTTTTTTTAAATGTACACTACTGTTACACCAGATATGAGTTGCACTGGGGTGACACTGTGCCCTGGCAGGCAGGCAGGCACTGAAACGCACACATGTGAAGGAAACTGACTGCTATTATTTCACAGTCAAAAAAGTGTTTTTTTTTTTAAATGTACACTACTGTTACACCAGATATGAGTTGCAATGGGGTGACACTGTGCCCTGGCAGGCAGGCAGGCAGGCACTGAAACGCACACGTGTGAAGGAAACTGACTGCTATTATTTCACAGTCAAAAAAGTGTTTTTTTTTTAAATGTACACTACTGTTACACCAGATATGAGTTGCACTGGGGTGACACTGTGCCCTGGCAGGCAGGCACTGAAACGCACACGTATGAAGGAAACTGACTGCTATTATTTCACAGTCAAAAAAGTGTTTTGTTTTTTTAATGTACACTACTGTTACACCAGATATGAGTTGCACTGGGGTGACACTGTGCCCTGGCAGGCAGGCACTGAAACGCACACGTGTGAAGGAAACTGACTGCTATTATTTCACAGTCAAAAAAGTTTTTTTTTTTTTTAAAATCTACATTACTGTTACACCAGATATGAGTTGCACTGGGGTGACACTGTGCCCTGGCAGGCAGGCACTGAAACTCACACGTGTGAAGGAAACTGACTGCTATTATTTCACAGTCAAAAAAGTGTTGTTTTTTTTAAATCTACACTACTGTTACACTAGATATGAGTTGCACTGGGGTGACACTGTGCCCTGGCAGGCAGTCACTGAAACGCACACGTGTGAAGGAAACTGACTGCTATTATTTCACAGTCAAAAAAGTGTTGTTTTTTTAAATGTACACTACTGTTACACCAGATATGAGTTGCACTGGGGTGACACTGTGCCCTGGCCGGCAGGCACTGAAACGCACACGTGTGAAGGAAACTGACTGCTATTATTTCACAGTCAAAAAAGTGTTTTTTTTTTTTAAATGTACACTACTGTTACACCAGATATGAGTTGCACTGGGGTGACACTGTGCCCTGGCAGGCACTGAAACGCACACGTGTGAAGGAATCTGACTGCTATTATTTAACACAGTCAAAAAAGTGTTGTTTTTTTTAAATCTACACTACTGTTACACCAGATATGAGTTGCACTGGGGTGACACTGTGCCCTGGCAGGTAGGCACTGAAACGCACACGTGTGAAAGAAACTGACTGCTATTATTTCACAGTCAAAAAAGTGTTGTTTTTTTTAAATCTACACTACTGTTACACCAGATATGAGTTGCACTGGGGTGACACTGTGCCCTGGCAGGTAGGCACTGAAACGCACACGTGTGAAGGAAACTGACTGCTATTATTTCACAGTCAAAAAAGTTTTTTTTTTTAAATGTACACTACTGTTACACCAGATATGAGTTGCACTGGGGTGACACTGTGCCCTGGCCGGCCGGCACTGAAACGCACACGTGTGAAGGAAACTGACTGCTATTATTTCACAGTCAAAGAAGTGTTGTTTTTTTTAAATGTACACTACTGTTACACCAGATATGAGTTGCACTGGGGTGACACTGTGCCCTGGCCGGCCGGCACTGAAACGCACACGTGTGAAGGAAACTGACTGCTTCTATTTCACAGTCAAAAAAGTGTTGTTTTTTTAAATATACACTACTGTTACACCAGATATGAGTTGCACTGGGGTGACACTGTGCCCTGGCAGGCAGGCACTGAAACGCACACATGTGAAGGAAACTGACTGCTATTATTTCACAGTCAAAAAAGTGTTTTTTTTTTTTAAATGTACACTACTGTTACACCAGATATGAGTTGCAATGGGGTGACACTGTGCCCTGGCAGGCAGGCAGGCAGGCACTGAAACGCACACGTGTGAAGGTAACTGACTGCTATTATTTCACAGTCAAAAAAGTGTTGTTTTTTTTTAAATGTACACTACTGTTACACCAGATATGAGTTGCACTGGTGTGACACTGTGCCCTGGCAGGCAGGCACTGAAACGCACACGTGTGAAGGAAACTGACTGCTATTATTTCACAGTCAAAAAAGTGTTTTTTTTTTTAAATGTACACAACTGTTACACCAGATATGAGTGGTGGCACTGGGCAAGTGGGCACAGTATACGCTGTGAGCCTGACACACACGTTGGCAGGCAGGCAACTGCAATTAGATTACACAGGAAAAAAAAAAAAAAGCAGACTGATGTTCTAGCCCTAAAAAGGGCTTTTTGGGGTGCTGTCCTTACAGCAGAGATCAGATGAGTCCTTCAGGACTGTAGTGGACACTGAATACACTAGCCTAGCTATCGATTTCCCTATTAAATCAGCAGCAGCTACACTGTCCCTCCTCTCACTAAGAATGCAGCTTCCAAATGAATCTAAAATGGATGCTGTCCAAGAGGTAGGAGGGTCTGGGAGGGAGGGTCTGCTGCTGATTGGCTGGAATGTGTCTGCTGACTGTGAGGTACAGGGTCAAAGTATTACTCAATGATGACGAATAGGGGGCGGATTGAACATCGCATATGTTTGCCCGCCACGGCGAACGCAAACAAGCAATGTTCGCCGGGAACTATTCACCGGCGAACTATTCGCGACATCACTAAATACAACATTGTTTGTCCATTTATCAAATAAAGTCTAAAGCGATCTTATATCTAATAATTTTTAAAAAAAACATCATCAATCAATATCTTTTAAAAAAAATCCATTCCGTTTTTTGAGCAATAAACACATTGGTGGTTCAGCAAATAGAGGCTGCATTAATTATGAAAGACTGCCCCTACGATTACAATACAAAAAGAGCTATAAAAGGAACATGATTGGAAGGAAGTAACAGGCTTGACAAAGGCTCTGTTAAGAGCTGAAACGCGTTGTCGGAACTTCTTTCTTTTCACATTTGTGGCTACCAAAGGACACTGTACTCCAGGAAACACAGAAGTAACACGAGGAAACTCTACAGCTGGGGGTGGAACTCCAGAGGTGCAGGGGAGAGGAGCTCGGCGGCTTTCTTCTCATCACACAAGTGGGTTCCAGGAGCTGTTTATGCAGGCGGTATAACCGCCGATCTGGATAACAAATTACTCGGAGCTCCAGAGTAAACTAAGGTACAATTTCTCCACTGGCATAGCATATGCAGGATTGCCGTTTTTGAAATTACAGGCTCTTGGAAACGATAAGAGTGACATTGATGAAGCTCATTGTGTTTGAATAATATCATTATTCGCTCCCACTTTTAAACAATTGCTCTAATATATATTCTTAACCCTGTCTGCAGCAGAGGTTATTTGTTTTTAAACTTCTTCTGATGAAATAGGCCATTTATTATATAGAAATTTGATTAATAACGGTATTTTAAATATTTACCAGATTTTTCTTCTGTTCTTCTGTTATATGAAATTTTTATGATCAATTTTATATATATATATATATATATATATATATATATATATATATATATATATATATATATATATATATATATATATATTATTGCAATTAAATTATATATATTTTACCATTCATTATATTGGCTGTTGTGATTTTTATTTTTCATTTTTATTTTTCTTATCATTTGTAAAAAGACATATTTTGTCTAACTAATAGGCTTACATAATTTTAAAAAATCAGACCCGCCTTTTCAGGCGCCCACAGTATTTGTTTCTACTGTCTAAAATATTGTCTTGCTAGTTTGTAGGGAACTAGTGTTCATCTGTGGTGCTGGTCTTTGCACTCGTAGTCTGGATTTATAGCGCAAGAAGTTTTCTTTTTTCCATATAACAACTTACACAGACATATAACAGCTTACACAGACATATAACATCTTACACAGACATATAACAGCTGACACAGACATATAACGGCTTACATAGACATATAACGGCTTTCACAGACTTATAACGGCTTACATAGACATATAACGGCTTACACAGACATATAACGGCTTACATAGACATATAACGGCTTACACAGACATATAACAGCTTACACAGACATATAACGCTTACACAGACATATAACAGCTTACACAGCAATATAACAGCTTACACAGACATATAACGGCTTACATAGACATATAACTGCTTACACAGACATATAACTGCTTACACATAAATATAACGGCTTACACAGACATATAACAGCTTACACAGACATATAACGGCTTACACAGACATATAACGGCTTACACAGACATATAACAACTTACACAGACATATAACAACTTACACAGACATATAACGACTTACACAGATATATAACAACTTATACAGACATAACGGCTTACACAGACATATAACAGCTTACACCGATATATACCGGCTTACACAGACATATAACGGCTTACACAGACATATAACAACTTACACAGACATATAACGGCTTACACAGACATATAACAGCTTACACAGACATATAACGGCTTACACAAACATATAACGGCTTACACAGACATATAACAGCTTACACAGGCATATAACTGCTTACATAGATAAATACCGGCTTACACAGACATATAACAGCTTATACAGACATATAACAGGTTACACAGACATATAACAGCTTACAGAGACATATAACGGCTTACACAGACATATAACGGCTTACACAGACATATAACAGCTTACACAGACATATACAGGCTTACACAGATATATACCGACTTACACAGACATATAACAGCTTACACAGACATATACCGTTTTACACAGATATATACCGGCTTACACAGACATATTACAGCTTACACAGACATATAACGGCTTACACAGACATATAATGGCTTACACAGACATATAACAGCTTACACAGACATATAACAGCTTATACAGACATATAACGGCTTACACAGACAAATACCGTCTTACACAGATATATATCGCTTACACAGACATATGACAGCTTACACAGACATATAACGGCTTAAACAGACATATAACGACTTACACAGACATATAACAGCTTACACAGACAAATAACAACTTACACAGACATATAACAACTTACACAGACATATACCGTCTTACACAGATATATACCGGCTTACACAGACATATGACCGCTTACACAGACATATAACGGCTTACACAGATATATAAGGACTTACACAGACATATAGCAGCTTACACAGACAAATAACAACTTACACAGACATATAACAACTTACACAGACATATAACGGCTTACACAGACAAATAACAACTTACACAGACATATAACAGCTTACACAGACATATGACAGCTTACACAGACATATAACAGCTTACACAGACATATAACGGCTTACACAGACAAATAACAACTTACACAGACATATGACAGCTTACACAGACATATAACGGCTTACACAGACATATAACAACTTACCCAGACATATAACGGCTTACACAGACATGTGACAGCTTACACAGACATATAACGGCTTACACAGATATATAAGGACTTACACAGACATATAACAGCTTACACAGACAAATAACAACTTACACAGACATATAACAGCTTACACAGACATATGACAGCTTACACAGACATATAACAGCTTACACAGACATATAACGGCTTACACAGACAAATAACAACTTACACAGACATATGACAGCTTACACAGACATATAACGGCTTACACAGACATATAACAACTTACACAGATATACACCGTCTTACACAGATATATACCGACTTACACAGACATATAACCGCTTACACAGACATATACCGTTTTACACAGATATATACCGGCTTACACAGACATATGACAGCTTACACAGACATATAATGGCTTACACAGACATATAACAGCTTACACAGACATATAACAGCTTACACAGACATATAACAGCTTATACAGACATATAACGGCTTACACAGACAAATACCGGCTTACACAGATATATACCGCTTACACAGACATATGACAGCTTACACAGACATATAACGGCTTACACAGACATATAACGACTTACACAGACATATAACAGCTTACACAGACAAATAACAACTTACACAGACATATAACAACTTACACAGACATATACCGTCTTACACAGATATATATCGGCTTACACAGACATATGACAGCTTACACAGACATATAACGGCTTACACAGATATATAAGGACTTACACAGACATATAGCAGCTTACACAGACAAATAACAACTTACACAGACATATAACAACTTACACAGACATATAACGGCTTACACAGACAAATAACAACTTACACAGACATATAACAGCTTACACAGACATATGACAGCTTACACAGACATATAACATCTTACACAGACATATAATGGCTTACACAGACAAATAACAACTTACACAGACATATGACAGCTTACACAGACATATAACGGCTTACACAGACATATAACAACTTACCCAGACATATACCGTCTTACACAGATATATACCGGCTTACACAGACATATGACAGCTTACACAGACATATAACGGCTTACACAGATATATAAGGACTTACACAGACATATAACAGCTTACACAGACAAATAACAACTTACACAGACATATAACAGCTTACACAGACATATGACAGCTTACACAGACATATAACAGCTTACACAGACATATAACGGCTTACACAGACAAATAACAACTTACACAGACATATGACAGCTTACACAGACATATAACGGCTTACACAGACATATAACAACTTACACAGATATACACCGTCTTACATAGATATATACCGGCTTACACAGACATATGACAGCTTACACAGACATATAACGGCTTACACAGACATATAACGGCTTACACAGACATATAACAGCTTACACAGACATATAACGGCTTACACAGACAAATACCGGCTTACCCAGATATATACCGGTTTACACAGACATATGACAGCTTACACAGACATATACGCCGAGTTTTGCGTTAGAAGGGGTGCGTTAGCTACGCGTGGTTTTTTCCCCCCGCACCTTTTAAACAACGCTGGTATTTAGAGGTCTCTGAAGGGCTGCATTAGGCTCCAAAAAGGGAGTGTACAGGCATATTTACCGCCACTTCAACTCTCAATACCAGCGTTGCTTACGGACATGGCCAGCTTCAAAAACGTGCTCGTGCACGATTCCCCCATAGGAAACAATGGGGCAGTTTGAGCTGAAAAAAAACCTGCAAAAAAGCAGCGTTCAGCTCCTAACGCAGGCCCATTGTTTCCTATGGGGAAACACTTCCTAAGTCTGCACCTAACACCCGAACATAAACCCCGAGTCTAAACACCCCTAACCTTACACTTATTAACCCCTAATCTGCCGCCCCCGCTATCGCTGACCCCTGTATTACACTTTTAACCCCTAATCTGCCACTCCGGACACCGCCGCAAACTACATTATCCCTATGTACCCCTAATCTGCTGCCCTTAACACCGCCGACCCCTATATTATATTTATTAACCCCTAATCTGCCACCCCCAACGTCGCCGCTGCCTTACCTACACTTATTAACCCCTAATCTGCCGACCGGACCTCACCGCTACTATAATAAATGTATTAACCCCTAAAGCTAAGTCTAACCCTAACCCTAACACCCCCCTAAGTTAAATATAATTTAAATCTAACAAAATAAAATAAATATTATATAAATTATTCCTATTTAAAGCTAAATACTTACCTGTAAAATAAACCCTAATATAGCTACAATATAAATAACAATTACATTGTAGCTATTTTAGGATTTATATTTACTTTACAGGCATCTTTGTATTTATTTTAACTAGGTACAATAGCTATTAAATAGTTAATAACTATTTAATAGCTACCTAGTTAAAATAATTACAAAATTACCTGTAAAATAAATCCTAACCTAAGTTACAATTAAACCTAACACTACACTATCAATAAATTAATTAAATAAACTACCTACAATTATCTACAATGAAATCAACTAAACTAAATTACAAAAAAAACAAAACACTAAATTACAAAAAATAAAAAAAGATTACAAGAATTTTAAACTAATTACACCTACTCTAAGCCCCCTAAAAAAATAACAAAGCCCCCCAAAATAAAAAAATGCCCTACCCTAATCTAAAAAATAAAAAGTTAACAGCTCTTTTACCTTACCAGCCCTTAAAAGGGCCTTTTGCGGGGCATGCCCCAAAGAATTCAGCTCTTTTGCCTGTAAAAAAACATACAATACCCCCCCTAACATTACAACCCACCACCCACATACCCCTAATCTAACCCACCCCCCCCTTAAAAAAACGAACACTAAGCCCCAGAAGATCTCCCTACCTTATCTTCACCACGCCGGGTATCAACGATCCGTCCAGAAGAGGCTCCGAAGTCTTCATCCTATCCTCCAAGAAAAGGTCCAGAAGAGGCTCTGAAGTCTTCATCCTATACGCCAAGAAGAGGACATCCGGACCGGCAAACATCTTCATCCAAGCGGCATCTTCTATCTTCATCCATCCGACGAGGAGCGGCTCCATCTTCAAGACCTCCGGCGCGGAACATCCTCTTCTCCCGATGACTAGACGACGAATGAAGGTTCCTTTAAGGGACGTCATCCAAGATGGCGTCCCTCGAATTCCGATTGGCTGATAGGATTCTATCAGCCAATCGGAATTAAGGTAGGAAAAATCTGATTGGCTGATTGAATCAGCCAATCAGATTCAAGTTCAATCCGATTGGCTGATCCAATCAGCCAATCAGATCGAGCTCACATTCTATTGGCTGTTCTAATCAGCCAATAGAACATACCAGACATCTGACATACCAGGCATCTGACATACCAGGCATCTGACATACCAGACATCTGACATACCAGGCATCTGACATACCAGACATCTGACATACCAGGCATCTGACATACCAGGCATCTGACATACCAGACATCTGACATACCAGGCATCTGACATACCAGGCATCTGACATACCAGGCATCTGACATACCAGACATCTGACATACCAGACATCTGACATACCAGGCATCTGACATACCAGGCATCTGACATACTAGACATCTGACATACCAGGCATCTGACATACCAGACATCTGACATACCAGACATCTGACATACCAGGCATCTGACATACCAGACATCTGACATACCAGGAACCTTGTAAATATTTGAAGAGCGTATTTGAAATTCATCATGAGACAGATATGAGGTAGATTTGTTAAAAACAACCCAATTGTGATTAAAGGGACATGAAACCCCAAACTTTTCTTTCGTGATTCAGAAAGAGGATAACATTTTTAAATGCTTTCCAAATTACTTCTGTTATCAATGTTGCTTCATTGTTGTAATATCCTTTATTGAAGTAGCAGAAATGCACTACTGGGAGCTAGCTGAGCACATTAGTAAGCCAATGACAGTAGGCTTATATATGTGCAGCCACCAATAAGCTTTCAGAGCTGAGACTACCTAAGTATGTTTTTCAACAAATAATACCTAGAGCATTAAAATTAGATAATCAAACTAAAATGAGATGCTCTATTTGAATGAACATATTTGGGTTCTATATACGGTGTGCTTTATAATTCATCTGTATATTATTTGAATATTATCATTTTTAGCGCAAGTGCCAGTGATTACAAAGAGATAATTAAGCGTAGACGCAATAATAAGTGACACCACGTTATTAATAGTGACGTCTCCTACGCTGTATTGAATGGAAATCTACATTGTTTTTCTTTCATGATTCAGATAGAGCAGCAATTTATGCAATTTTCTAATTAACTCCTATTATCAGCACTCTACATGTAGCCATCAATCAGCAAGCGCTACCCAGGTGCTGAATCAAAGATGAAGCTGGCTCCTAAGCATACATTCCCGCTTTTCAAATAAAGATACTAAAAGAACGAAATTTGATATTAGGGGGTCTATTTATATATGTGCAGAAAGACATGATCCGCTATAGCGAACCATGTCCGCCGCACATCGATAAATGCCGACAGCATACACTGTCAGCATTTATCATTGCACCAGCAGTTCTTGTGAACTGGTGCAATACCGCCCCCTGCAGATTTGCGGCCAATCGGCCGCTAGCAGGGGGTGTCAATCCGCCCAATCGTACATGACCGGGCGGATTGCTGTACGCCGCATCAGAGGCGGCGTATGAATTTACGAGCAGCGGTCTTAAGACCGCTGCTTCTTAAAGGGACAGTCTAGACAAAAATAAACTTTCATGATTCAGATAGGGCATGTAATTTTAAACAACTTTCCTATGTACTTTTATCATCAAAATGTCTTTGTTCCCTTGGTGGTATTTTTGAAAAGCTAAACCTAGGTAGGTTTAAGCTGATTTCTAAAAACGTTGAAAACCGCCTCTTAGCTCAGAGCATTATTAAATTTTTTCACAGACAGTACTAGTTCATGTGTGTCATATAGATAACATTGTGCTCACTCCCGTGGTGTTATTTAGGAGTTTGCACTGATTGGCTAAACTGCATGTCTGTCAAAAGCACTGAGGTAAGGGGGCAGTCTGCAGAGGCTTAGATACAAGATAATCACAGAGGTAATGTGTGTATAAATAGAACAGTGTTGGTTTTGCAAAACTGGGGAATGGGTGATAAAGGGATTATCTATCTTTTTAAACAAACAAAATTCTGGAGTAGACCGTCCCTTTAACTCCTGTTTCCGGCGAGCCTGAAGGCTCCCGCGCAAACAAGGGGAACAGAGGCCATTCGGTCGTTGTTAAATAGACCTCAAAGAGTAAATTATAAAATTGCTGCTCTAACTGAATCATAAAAGTAAGAAAATGGGTTTCATGTCCCTTTATCTATGTGCGTCACAATCTAATATTGCTGTATTATAATATTTGTGTTTAAGTGCCAGTAATTCAGCATAAAAACTAACCTACATCCTCGTTTTGGGGCAACCGCTGCTTCATAGAGTTGGTGGATGAAAATCCCCCTGGATTGATTTGACCGTAGTGATTAACAAGCTCGACTCTAACACATTGCGCAAGAGTAGGAGGCGGTGTTGCATGAACTTTCATGTAATGGTAAATATGTGAACAAATGGGCCCCACAATGGGACCGCTAGCTAATCCTAAAATAACAAGTTAAATATATGAATGTAAATTGACATTTGTTCTGTCAGGGAAATGCTACCAAACAACCTTTTTTACACTGGATTTGATATAATGTGGAAGTGATGAGATGTTAATTAATGGCGGTGATTCCAAATAATTTATTAATAGACGAATGTATGGTGTTTTATGGTGGTGATCACGTTTTCCCACTAGTTGTGCTGGGGTCCCTCTGTATATTACCTAAACTGACATAATATATGTACGACTATAAACATTGATGTCATGGGGGTGTACACATATTTAAAGCCATTTCTTTCATGAGTGACGTTTTGTTTATCTTTTACATATTTTTAAGGTGACTCTTGTCCTCTCCTACTGTGATTGAAGAATAGTATGATATTGGAATGATCTAAAACGTAGTATTTAAGGAAGTTTCTCATATGAGGCATTAACACTTGGTTACTAAGGTATAATTGCACTTGATAGATTTATTCACACAATTCAAAATGTTTCTGATGAAATATATTGTCAGGATAAATTGTTTGCAATCACATTAATTGATATTTAGTGTACATTATATTCACTATAATGTATTTTTTTTTTTTTAAATACATTTTTTATTGAGGCAAGAAAGAAAAAAAATGACAATAAAACAACAGTTACAAAACAGGTTTGATGGAAATATCCAACCCCTTCTCGTTCAAAAGGTATACAAGAACTTCAAACATTAACATAGTAATATAACCACTGTACCATTATACTCAGCCCGTAGGAATAAAAGATACTTGTAGGTGAAAACTTGGGCTACAGGAAGTGGAAAGTAAGGTGGTAACAAAGTAATCTCTGATGGAGATTATAACAAAACATCTGGGTTATGGGTTGTAAATTGTGCGATATAATGAGTTAAGAATAAAATAAATCAATATGTGATGGGAAGGAGTAGCTGGCACATATACTAATGGGGCCTCATTTTATGACCTTTGATATGGAGAAGATAAGAATAGTCCCTCATTTTGCTGTAAAAGGAAGTTTATCAATCCAGAGCAAATGGTGTCAGAATGGGGGAATTGGTACAAAGGTTTTTCTTTTTTAGGGGAAGGGGAGTTCAGCGAGCCAGAGCCGCTCGAGTTAAAAAAGGAAAAGGGGGGGGGAAGGGGGAGACGGAGCCGTATAAAGTATCAATCTAGGGGAACTTTTAAATCTTTAAGGAATTTGGTTACAGAATAGGGGAGTGTGAGTCTTAATAAAATTATGTGCACTAGAGGGAAAACTGTTATACGCTGAATGCAATTAGGTACAGGTACTGAACTACAGGTGAAATAGATATAGAGTAATATAGAAAATATAGTACTTAGCATAGGTGCGTGAGCAAAACATAGTTTAAACTCAGCGGTAGAAACACAAGCTCATATTGCATGACATTAACTGGAATATTGTACCCATTTACATCCTATATTTTATAATGTCTATCTCTAGGGAGTAATAAATAGTACTTAATCAAGAGAAGGAACATATAATAATGAAGGATGTTGAGAGTTCTGTAGGGTGGTTGTACTCCCAAGGGAACATGCAAAAAGTGTCAATACATAGGAGTCATCAACCAACAAAAATAATAAACCAAACACTGCTCTGCTTCAGAGAGCATTAAACAAGTGGGTCAAATGCTTATGATGGTGATGGGTGAACAAATAGTAATGGTGGAGATGCCTTAAATTTGTCCATGGGGGAAAAGTATGGAAGAGGGATTAGGATAAAACTGAATCAGTCCCACAGTAATCCAGATCTATACCCTGAATAGATGAGGACTTCTGTTCCAACCCACTCCCAAACGGAGCTATCTTATAAGCTGTGTGACAGTTCTTTAATAAAGACTTATAAGTGGTCTTGGGTAAAAGAGGTTAAGTATAAGCTTGTAATGAGTCAACTCCAATTTTTCGATTGAAATGTCCCAGAGTTATATAATGGCAAAAATAAATAAGGTCATATTACAAATAAATTAAAGACTGTAGGATAGGTACATGTGTAACAAGTCAGCCCCCTTTATACTAACACAATAATCCTCTGTTGTGTATATAAAAATTCCCTCTGTGTATATCTGAAAAAGAACAGAAGCCTATGACTGAAACAGAACAGTGTTCGGGAGAACTATAAGGAGTACTAACTTTAGCAAATGCAGAGCTCTGTAACATTGCGAGGGACTGTGAAAGAAAAGAAGAAACAGTTACCAATATCGGCGCTTAGGTCCTGGTAGTTGGTCAGAAAAACCCCTAGGTGGTAAGGGATAAGAAATCAGGAATAGAAAGCCGTTTTTTCTGTACTTAGTGGATGGTGTATATCCACAGACTGGCTGGTGTAGGCAGACCAGCTGATGGTCCCGGAACCTCTGCTGTTCAGATCCGGGTGTGCTGCTGCCCGTAGTGGAAGGTGTGTGCTCTCAGATGACACCCAATCAGGAACAGGAACTAGGACAGAATAGAAGACAGGCGCAGCCCAATTCAAGTGCAGGATAATTTATTAGGACATAAGTGTAAGTACACAATACATACTCACAAACGTTTAGAAGATAAAACAGCAATATAGATGTAAATTGATCCCTCCAGTTTGATAATAGAATTCACAGCCCAGACACGAACATCTCAGTCGGAAAATACCAAGTCTGGGTGAAAGGTGCTGGAACTAAAATTACTACTGGTGGTATAGTACAAATAACTCTACGTACGTTTCGTCTGAGTTCGCTCAGACTTTTTCAAGAGTATAGTAAAAGTAAAAATAAACTGAATGCAACACAGGGCTCAAACCGGCTTTATAAAAGAGCCACTGTGATTGGAAAAAAGGTTCTCAGCCTATCATTAATCCTGTTGTGTGTGCATAATTGTTTTGAAAGGCTGAATGCAATGACAGTTTAACGAAATCCTGATTATTACAACTATAGCACAAGCAAACTCACAACAGAACATACAAAATATATGTTTGTAACAGTACCAATAGTATCAGAATAATCACTCTTAAAATAGCCTAAAATAGGCTTACACAGACATATAACATCTTACACAGACATATAATGGCTTACACAGACAAATAACAACTTACACAGACATATGACAGCTTACACAGACATATAACGGCTTACACAGACATATAACAACTTACCCAGACATATACCGTCTTACACAGATATATACCGGCTTACACAGACATATGACAGCTTACACAGACATATAACGGCTTACACAGATATATAAGGACTTACACAGACATATAACAGCTTACACAGACAAATAACAACTTACACAGACATATAACAGCTTACACAGACATATGACAGCTTACACAGACATATAACAGCTTACACAGACATATAACGGCTTACACAGACAAATAACAACTTACACAGACATATGACAGCTTACACAGACATATAACGGCTTACACAGACATATAACAACTTACACAGATATACACCGTCTTACATAGATATATACCGGCTTACACAGACATATGACAGCTTACACAGACATATAACGGCTTACACAGACATATAACGGCTTACACAGACATATAACGGCTTACACAGACAAATACCGGCTTACCCAGATATATACCGGTTTACACAGACATATGACAGCTTACACAGACATATACGCCTAGATTTAGAGTTTTGCGTTAGAAGGGGTGCGTTAGCTACGCGTGGTTTTTTCCCCCCGCACCTTTTAAACAACGCTGGTATTTAGAGGTCTCTGAAGGGCTGCATTAGGCTCCAAAAAGGGAGTGTACAGGCATATTTACCGCCACTTCAACTCTCAATACCAGCGTTGCTTACGGACATGGCCAGCTTCAAAAACGTGCTCGTGCACGATTCCCCCATAGGAAACAATGGGGCAGTTTGAGCTGAAAAAAAACCTGCAAAAAAGCAGCGTTCAGCTCCTAACGCAGGCCCATTGTTTCCTATGGGGAAACACTTCCTAAGTCTGCACCTAACACCCGAACATAAACCCCGAGTCTAAACACCCCTAACCTTACACTTATTAACCCCTAATCTGCCGCCCCCGCTATCGCTGACCCCTGTATTACACTTTTAACCCCTAATCTGCCACTCCGGACACCGCCGCAAACTACATTATCCCTATGTACCCCTAATCTGCTGCCCTTAACACCGCCGACCCCTATATTATATTTATTAACCCCTAATCTGCCACCCCCAACGTCGCCGCTGCCTTACCTACACTTATTAACCCCTAATCTGCCGACCGGACCTCACCGCTACTATAATAAATGTATTAACCCCTAAAGCTAAGTCTAACCCTAACCCTAACACCCCCCTAAGTTAAATATAATTTAAATCTAACAAAATAAAATAAATATTATATAAATTATTCCTATTTAAAGCTAAATACTTACCTGTAAAATAAACCCTAATATAGCTACAATATAAATAACAATTACATTGTAGCTATTTTAGGATTTATATTTACTTTACAGGCATCTTTGTATTTATTTTAACTAGGTACAATAGCTATTAAATAGTTAATAACTATTTAATAGCTACCTAGTTAAAATAATTACAAAATTACCTGTAAAATAAATCCTAACCTAAGTTACAATTAAACCTAACACTACACTATCAATAAATTAATTAAATAAACTACCTACAATTATCTACAATGAAATCAACTAAACTAAATTACAAAAAAAACAAAACACTAAATTACAAAAAATAAAAAAAGATTACAAGAATTTTAAACTAATTACACCTACTCTAAGCCCCCTAAAAAAATAACAAAGCCCCCCAAAATAAAAAAATGCCCTACCCTAATCTAAAAAATAAAAAGTTAACAGCTCTTTTACCTTACCAGCCCTTAAAAGGGCCTTTTGCGGGGCATGCCCCAAAGAATTCAGCTCTTTTGCCTGTAAAAAAACATACAATACCCCCCCTAACATTACAACCCACCACCCACATACCCCTAATCTAACCCACCCCCCCCTTAAAAAACCTAACACTAAGCCCCTGAAGATCTCCCTACCTTATCTTCACCACGCCGGGTATCAACGATCCGTCCAGAAGAGGCTCCGAAGTCTTCATCCTATCCTCCAAGAAAAGGTCCAGAAGAGGCTCTGAAGTCTTCATCCTATACGCCAAGAAGAGGACATCCGGACCGGCAAACATCTTCATCCAAGCGGCATCTTCTATCTTCATCCATCCGACGAGGAGCGGCTCCATCTTCAAGACCTCCGGCGCGGAACATCCTCTTCTCCCGATGACTAGACGACGAATGAAGGTTCCTTTAAGGGACGTCATCCAAGATGGCGTCCCTCGAATTCCGATTGGCTGATAGGATTCTATCAGCCAATCGGAATTAAGGTAGGAAAAATCTGATTGGCTGATTGAATCAGCCAATCAGATTCAATCAGCCAATCAGATCGAGCTCACATTCTATTGGCTGTTCTAATCAGCCAATAGAACATACCAGACATCTGACATACCAGGCATCTGACATACCAGGCATCTGACATACCAGACATCTGACATACCAGGCATCTGACATACCAGGCATCTGACATACCAGACATCTGACATACCAGGCATCTGACATACCAGGCATCTGACATACCAGACATCTGACATACCAGGCATCTGACATACCAGGCATCTGACATACCAGGCATCTGACATACCAGACATCTGACATACCAGACATCTGACATACCAGGCATCTGACATACCAGGCATCTGACATACTAGACATCTGACATACCAGGCATCTGACATACCAGACATCTGACATACCAGACATCTGACATACCAGGCATCTGACATACCAGACATCTGACATACCAGGAACCTTGTAAATATTTGAAGAGCGTATTTGAAATTCATCATGAGACAGATATGAGGTAGATTTGTTAAAAACAACCCAATTGTGATTAAAGGGACATGAAACCCCAAACTTTTCTTTCGTGATTCAGAAAGAGGATAACATTTTTAAATGCTTTCCAAATTACTTCTGTTATCAATGTTGCTTCATTGTTGTAATATCCTTTATTGAAGTAGCAGAAATGCACTACTGGGAGCTAGCTGAGCACATTAGTAAGCCAATGACAGTAGGCTTATATATGTGCAGCCACCAATAAGCTTTCAGAGCTGAGACTACCTAAGTATGTTTTTCAACAAATAATACCTAGAGCATTAAAATTAGATAATCAAACTAAAATGAGATGCTCTATTTGAATGAACATATTTGGGTTCTATATACGGTGTGCTTTATAATTCATCTGTATATTATTTGAATATTATCATTTTTAGCGCAAGTGCCAGTGATTACAAAGAGATAATTAAGCGTAGACGCAATAATAAGTGACACCACGTTATTAATAGTGACGTCTCCTACGCTGTATTGAATGGAAATCTACATTGTTTTTCTTTCATGATTCAGATAGAGCAGCAATTTATGCAATTTTCTAATTAACTCCTATTATCAGCACTCTACATGTAGCCATCAATCAGCAAGCGCTACCCAGGTGCTGAATAAAAGATGAAGCTGGCTCCTAAGCATACATTCCCGCTTTTCAAATAAAGATACTAAAAGAACGAAATTTGATATTAGGGGGTCTATTTATATATGTGCAGAAAGACATGATCCGCTATAGCGAACCATGTCCGCCGCACATCGATAAATGCCGACAGCATACACTGTCAGCATTTATCATTGCACCAGCAGTTCTTGTGAACTGGTGCAATACCGCCCCCTGCAGATTTGCGGCCAATCGGCCGCTAGCAGGGGGTGTCAATCCGCCCAATCGTACATGACCGGGCGGATTGCTGTACGCCGCATCAGAGGCGGCGTATGAATTTACGAGCAGCGGTCTTAAGACCGCTGCTTCTTAAAGGGACAGTCTAGACAAAAATAAACTTTCATGATTCAGATAGGGCATGTAATTTTAAACAACTTTCCTATGTACTTTTATCATCAAAATGTCTTTGTTCCCTTGGTGGTATTTTTGAAAAGCTAAACCTAGGTAGGTTTAAGCTGATTTCTAAAAACGTTGAAAACCGCCTCTTAGCTCAGAGCATTATTAAATTTTTTCACAGACAGTACTAGTTCATGTGTGTCATATAGATAACATTGTGCTCACTCCCGTGGTGTTATTTAGGAGTTTGCACTGATTGGCTAAACTGCATGTCTGTCAAAAGCACTGAGGTAAGGGGGCAGTCTGCAGAGGCTTAGATACAAGATAATCACAGAGGTAATGTGTGTATAAATAGAACAGTGTTGGTTTTGCAAAACTGGGGAATGGGTGATAAAGGGATTATCTATCTTTTTAAACAAACAAAATTCTGGAGTAGACCGTCCCTTTAACTCCTGTTTCCGGCGAGCCTGAAGGCTCCCGCGCAAACAAGGGGAACAGAGGCCATTCGGTCGTTGTTAAATAGACCTCAAAGAGTAAATTATAAAATTGCTGCTCTAACTGAATCATAAAAGTAAGAAAATGGGTTTCATGTCCCTTTATCTATGTGCGTCACAATCTAATATTGCTGTATTATAATATTTGTGTTTAAGTGCCAGTAATTCAGCATAAAAACTAACCTACATCCTCGTTTTGGGGCAACCGCTGCTTCATAGAGTTGGTGGATGAAAATCCCCCTGGATTGATTTGACCGTAGTGATTAACAAGCTCGACTCTAACACATTGCGCAAGAGTAGGAGGCGGTGTTGCATGAACTTTCATGTAATGGTAAATATGTGAACAAATGGGCCCCACAATGGGACCGCTAGCTAATCCTAAAATAACAAGTTAAATATATGAATGTAAATTGACATTTGTTCTGTCAGGGAAATGCTACCAAACAACCTTTTTTACACTGGATTTGATATAATGTGGAAGTGATGAGATGTTAATTAATGGCGGTGATTCCAAATAATTTATTAATAGACGAATGTATGGTGTTTTATGGTGGTGATCACGTTTTCCCACTAGTTGTGCTGGGGTCCCTCTGTATATTACCTAAACTGACATAATATATGTACGACTATAAACATTGATGTCATGGGGGTGTACACATATTTAAAGCCATTTCTTTCATGAGTGACGTTTTGTTTATCTTTTACATATTTTTAAGGTGACTCTTGTCCTCTCCTACTGTGATTGAAGAATAGTATGATATTGGAATGATCTAAAACGTAGTATTTAAGGAAGTTTCTCATATGAGGCATTAACACTTGGTTACTAAGGTATAATTGCACTTGATAGATTTATTCACACAATTCAAAATGTTTCTGATGAAATATATTGTCAGGATAAATTGTTTGCAATCACATTAATTGATATTTAGTGTACATTATATTCACTATAATGTATTTTTTTTTTTTTAAATACATTTTTTATTGAGGCAAGAAAGAAAAAAAATGACAATAAAACAACAGTTACAAAACAGGTTTGATGGAAATATCCAACCCCTTCTCGTTCAAAAGGTATACAAGAACTTCAAACATTAACATAGTAATATAACCACTGTACCATTATACTCAGCCCGTAGGAATAAAAGATACTTGTAGGTGAAAACTTGGGCTACAGGAAGTGGAAAGTAAGGTGGTAACAAAGTAATCTCTGATGGAGATTATAACAAAACATCTGGGTTATGGGTTGTAAATTGTGCGATATAATGAGTTAAGAATAAAATAAATCAATATGTGATGGGAAGGAGTAGCTGGCACATATACTAATGGGGCCTCATTTTATGACCTTTGATATGGAGAAGATAAGAATAGTCCCTCATTTTGCTGTAAAAGGAAGTTTATCAATCCAGAGCAAATGGTGTCAGAATGGGGGAATTGGTACAAAGGTTTTTCTTTTTTAGGGGAAGGGGAGTTCAGCGAGCCAGAGCCGCTCGAGTTAAAAAAGGAAAAGGGGGGGGGAAGGGGGAGACGGAGCCGTATAAAGTATCAATCTAGGGGAACTTTTAAATCTTTAAGGAATTTGGTTACAGAATAGGGGAGTGTGAGTCTTAATAAAATTATGTGCACTAGAGGGAAAACTGTTATACGCTGAATGCAATTAGGTACAGGTACTGAACTACAGGTGAAATAGATATAGAGTAATATAGAAAATATAGTACTTAGCATAGGTGCGTGAGCAAAACATAGTTTAAACTCAGCGGTAGAAACACAAGCTCATATTGCATGACATTAACTGGAATATTGTACCCATTTACATCCTATATTTTATAATGTCTATCTCTAGGGAGTAATAAATAGTACTTAATCAAGAGAAGGAACATATAATAATGAAGGATGTTGAGAGTTCTGTAGGGTGGTTGTACTCCCAAGGGAACATGCAAAAAGTGTCAATACATAGGAGTCATCAACCAACAAAAATAATAAACCAAACACTGCTCTGCTTCAGAGAGCATTAAACAAGTGGGTCAAACGCTTATGATGGTGATGGGTGAACAAATAGTAATGGTGGAGATGCCTTAAATTTGTCCATGGGGGAAAAGTATGGAAGAGGGATTAGGATAAAACTGAATCAGTCCCACAGTAATCCAGATCTATACCCTGAATAGATGAGGACTTCTGTTCCAACCCACTCCCAAACGGAGCTATCTTATAAGCTGTGTGACAGTTCTTTAATAAAGACTTATAAGTGGTCTTGGGTAAAAGAGGTTAAGTATAAGCTTGTAATGAGTCAACTCCAATTTTTCGATTGAAATGTCCCAGAGTTATATAATGGCAAAAATAAATAAGGTCATATTACAAATAAATTAAAGACTGTAGGATAGGTACATGTGTAACAAGTCAGCCCCCTTTATACTAACACAATAATCCTCTGTTGTGTATATAAAAATTCCCTCTGTGTATATCTGAAAAAGAACAGAAGCCTATGACTGAAACAGAACAGTGTTCGGGAGAACTATAAGGAGTACTAACTTTAGCAAATGCAGAGCTCTGTAACATTGCGAGGGACTGTGAAAGAAAAGAAGAAACAGTTACCAATATCGGCGCTTAGGTCCTGGTAGTTGGTCAGAAAAACCCCTAGGTGGTAAGGGATAAGAAATCAGGAATAGAAAGCCGTTTTTTCTGTACTTAGTGGATGGTGTATATCCACAGACTGGCTGGTGTAGGCAGACCAGCTGATGGTCCCGGAACCTCTGCTGTTCAGATCCGGGTGTGCTGCTGCCCGTAGTGGAAGGTGTGTGCTCTCAGATGACACCCAATCAGGAACAGGAACTAGGACAGAATAGAAGACAGGCGCAGCCCAATTCAAGTGCAGGATAATTTATTAGGACATAAGTGTAAGTACACAATACATACTCACAAACGTTTAGAAGATAAAACAGCAATATAGATGTAAATTGATCCCTCCAGTTTGATAATAGAATTCACAGCCCAGACACGAACATCTCAGTCGGAAAATACCAAGTCTGGGTGAAAGGTGCTGGAACTAAAATTACTACTGGTGGTATAGTACAAATAACTCTACGTACGTTTCGTCTGAGTTCGCTCAGACTTTTTCAAGAGTATAGTAAAAGTAAAAATAAACTGAATGCAACACAGGGCTCAAACCGGCTTTATAAAAGAGCCACTGTGATTGGAAAAAAGGTTCTCAGCCTATCATTAATCCTGTTGTGTGTGCATAATTGTTTTGAAAGGCTGAATGCAATGACAGTTTAACGAAATCCTGATTATTACAACTATAGCACAAGCAAACTCACAACAGAACATACAAAATATATGTTTGTAACAGTACCAATAGTATCAGAATAATCACTCTTAAAATAGCCTAAAATAGATACATAAAACATGTCTTATAAAAATGCTTAATAAAAAATGCTTAATAAAAAAACACACATTTGCCATAAAAATTGCAGTAAAAATAAAAACACTGTAAAATACACATATATATATGAGTCCATCATCTAAATATTAGTAGTGTACATGAAATCTCTTACAAATATGTGGTACTAAATAAAAATGAAAATTGCAAAGTCTGAGAGGACTAAAAAAGATTTGATTCCTACATTCCCTAAATATAGACTGTGTGTACCCTAGGTTATATGTGTAAAAGGACTGAGCTTATATCCATTCACAGCTCCCTATTGTTATTTAATAATGTTAAAATTTAAACAGAATGTTACATAAAAGCTTGTAAATCTAGATCAACGTTAAGACCGTGAGGCTGCATGGAATCAAGTTGGTAAATCCAATATGACATAAAAGCTTGAGTCCGTATTCTTGATGCGTTCCTGTAGTTCCTGGGATAGCAGGGTCTCTCTAACTAGAGGTCGCTTCAGCTCCAGATCTCCGCACTGCACAGGGGTCAGGCACTCAGCCGGGTCTAGCATAAACAACTCCGATGAGTAGTCCCCATATTCTGGAATGGCCGCTTGGAGCTGGGCTGGAGAATCACAGCAAACAGGTAAGGCCATAGATGGCGAGTCATCATGTGTGCGCGAAGAGGCCAAGCGCACAGTTACCCCAGGCAGCAAAAGACAGAATTCCGATGTTTGCCTTGACTTGTAATACCCCAGGTTCAGTGTGTGTCTGTCAGAAGATGTCTCTGGGTTTACTTGAATCTTGTATGCGGGTGTAGCGTAGTTTCCGCCACGGTGTGTAGGGTCAGTGCTCTCGGTTACAATGTTCAGCGGTGGTATAAAGGCTGATAGGAGCAGTGTTAAGTCCTCTTTCAGACTCCGATGGTGCTTTTCCAATAGTTGTAGGGTGCGCCTTTCCCATATTTCCATAGCTTCCATGTCAGCGGTTCCGTCTGGTAATAAGTGCTTTCTGGTGTCCCCACGTGTAATAGCGTAGAAGGGGATAACAATGATGCGCTTCCAAAATGATGTATCTTCAAGTACTCTAAATAAAGTATAGATAAGTTTTGCTTTCTACAGCAACTTAGAAGAGGTTCGGGCTCTTTATATGAAAATTAAACCGAGTAATTATATCTGAAAGCCCGGAGATTCAGAGAAACGCATCCAGCTCCCTTGGCAGTTGGCTCCGCCCCCCCACTATAATGTATTTTTAATCATATGCATATCTCAGATAATAATATTTATTAAGAAAACATTTCTGTATATAAAGATCTGACACAAATCTTGTGTTGTCATCTTCTTCATTTAAACGTCTTATTAAAAATATTTTACATTGATCTTACCATATTATATCCTCACAGCATACCTCCGCACGTATACGATCTAGGAATGTCCACAGCAGTTTTCACATTAAAACAATTCCTTTATTAGGACAACAATTTAAAACCCAACAACGTTTTGGGCATTTCAACCCTTAATCATGCATACAGGTTGTTCTCACTGCTTCCTTTTTGTACAGCAAACCTGCATTTCAAATAACAAACCTTTTTATAATATACCTGTGTTACACCTGATTTTTGCTTAACTTATTCTTATATTTCCCACTAAGGTGCCAATTTATCAAGTGCCAGGCGGACATGATTCGCTGTAGCGTATCATACCTGCCCGACATCTCTTAATGCCCACTGCACAGGCTGTCGGCATTAACATTGCACATGCATTTCTTATGAAATGCTTGTGCGATGCCGCACGATGCACATTGATGGCCAATCGGCCGCTAGCAGGGGGTGTCCATCATCCTGATCGTATCTGATCAGGATGATTGCAGTCCGCCACCTAAAAGCCAGAAACTTCGGAGGTAGACAAAAACAAAATAATTATTATTAACTTAGCTTTCCTTTTAATCTCATTCTAATTCACTAACTTAATAAGAAGCAACAAATATACAGAGGCTAATAATTTACAAATATTTTACAAAAAACAGAACAGTCAAATAGGGACTTTTATCTTCTTTAAATGTCTTAAAAAAAACAAATTTTACATTTTCATGTGTCCTCATATTCTTTATTTACATCTTAATAAAAAGATTTGTCATGATTCCTGTGGGGTTTTTTTGTAGGTGTTTTTGTTTACATATGTTACCCATACATGTTAAAAATAAATATCCGCCTTTAAATAAACGCCTTCTTTCTTTAGGAAATGTTTTAGACATGTTCCTATGATTTCTTGGTAAGTTATGAATTAAAAAAGACTTTTGTACAAGTAATTATTGAACGAGTGTTCAATTAAATATATGGTTTTAAAAAAGGTTAAATTATAATTTATTCATTATACTTTAATAATTGTTTTTACCATATATGGTGAATAAGGTTTTTTACCATATATGGTGTTAAGCCATCGTTATTACAATAATCAAATCATTACGTCTAATTGACACCATATATGGCAGTGACCAATTGTTTAGATTTACTGGTTCAATTATTGAATTCACCATTGTTAAGCACCATATTTGGTATAAAAGCAATTGCTTCACAAATATGTGGAATTAAATACTGATTAAGAGCACAAAAGGCTAATAAATGTATACAAGCATTATTTTAAACTCATAAGCTAGTTTCCATGTTGAACCTCATGGAAATAGACCTGATGGCCTCTCGCCTTTATTCAAACTACCCAGATAATGTGCCAGATCCAAAGGCAGAAATGATAGATGTTTTGGTCAGTCCATGGATTTTTCTGATGGCTCCAACTTGGTCCTGCAGGACCTGGTATAAAGTTCTGATTTAGACGTCCAGTTTTTCCCCCGTAGCTACCTCCACGATGCCATGACCTCAGGACTCTCTATTTTACCACAAACTAACGTCACAGAATTTTCTGTTGGCTTTGCGCTTGTGCACTATCGATATGAAATTTATAGCGTTCCCCATAGAAATCTATTAAAAGAGAGAAACAGTGCACAAGCAGAATAAATATGAGTGTACACATTGAATGCTATGTATTGCGCTCTAGCAACCTTCACAATAACATGTTTGCGCTCCCCTTGTAATCTAGGCTTTTATAGGGGGGTGAAATTTTGATTTAATGTCCCTTTAACTATGTGTTTAACCCAGTTGTGGGGGTTAAACACACATGTATATGATAGCATCAGTGCATGGCTCTAATGTAGCTTTATGTCCCTTTAAATTCCAAAATGAGTTCATTACTCAAGCACATGATTTTAGCCAGACAAGGATGAAACATATCTGTGTATTTATTTACGTCTTTATACACAGAGTACTAGACATATGACTAAGTATTGAAAGAGCTTGTGGTGATCATAAGATAGATATAATCTAGATTTATAAGGATACACAAACTGTCATTTACTTAGTGATATGATTATCTTTTATATTACTATTTATATTATTCACCAGGGACCTAGTAAATATTTATAAGCTGACTCTTGTTTACTATAAGGAAATGTCCCAGGATACAGACGTTAATATTAGCTGTTTACTGTACATATCGTGTGTGCAATAGTTTCATAGCAGAATTTAATAAGTAATCTGAGAGCAGGTGACTGTTCATGTCTGGTATCCTGTAGCGCATTTAATGAGACAGAACATGTGATTATTTAAAGTTTACAATTCATCTCTGCAATTCTTCTTTAGTTGATTATGCCAGATTACTAGTGGAGCGCTATTGTTTTTTGCGAGTGAGCAATATCAGGTTTCTCGGCAAGTTACTTTAGCGCTTGTATTACAAGTTGAAAGTAAATACAAATGTGCAAGCTCAATCTTGATTTACGCTAGATTAATTAATTAATAACACTATCTAATAAAAATACATTACACAGTACAGTTATACACATAATAACACTATCTAATAAATATACATTACACAGTACAGTTACACACATAATAACACTATCTAATAAATATACATTACACAGTACAGTTATACACATAATAACACTATCTAATAAAAATACATTACACAGTACAGTTATACACATAATAACACTATCTAATAAATACACATTACACAGTACAGTTACACACATAATAACACTATCTAATAAATATACATTACACAGTACAGTTACACACATAATAACACTATCTAATAAATATACATTACAAAGTACAGTTACACACATAATAACACTGTCTAATAAATATACATTACACAGTACAGTTACACACATAATAACACTATCTAATAAATATACATTACACAGTACAGTTATACACATAATAACACTGTCTAATAAATATACATTTCAATCAAATAGAGGATAGAAACAGCAACGTCTATATAGAAAACATTTATTGGATTGCATGGAGGAGCAAATCAGGTACAAATAAAAAGATAGAAAGTATACGCATTTCGGCTGATAGCCGTACTCACTACTGACAAAAACTTTCATTCACAGGCTGATTTAAAAAGGGTGCGCTTAACACCCATTGGGTAAAAGTTAAACAGAACTGGTCAACCCCAAATGGGGTAGGAATAGATATTTGCATTTGAGACAAAGGGAGACGTTCTGAATATGGAAACTTCGTCTCCCTATGGCTTGAATGCAAATATTGATATGGCAGCATTCAATTGATATCTATTAGTGTGAATATTCCCTTCCTTTTATATCTTTGGTTTTTATTTTTCTCCCCCACCACCATAATACCATTGGATATCTGTTATCTTTAACATATGGGGGTCCCATTTTGTTTCACACCCCTTAAATAGTTCACTGGTTGGCAATTTTTTTGATTGTCATATTAGTTTATGATCAGCTTCCCCTTGTATAGTTGTACTGTATTATCTTGTGCACATTGGCTATTTTATATATATTCATTTTTAGATACTGTATATGTGTATACCTCTCTGGGTCGCATGCACAGCGCTGAACGATTCATTTTCTTTTACCTAGCTATCACTGTTGCAGGAACGGCAACTTGGGTTTGTTGAGCTCTATCCCTTGAACCAACAGATAGGGATGGGTAGTTATTGATTATAAGACCATCACTGTTGCAGAGAGGGTACCCATTGTATAACACACCATCAGTTATTAGTGTTGAGTTTGCAGCCATTCACTTAACGGAACTAGTTCTAAAATATCGTAGCTATTTTACTTGTACCGTTTATTTTTGTGGGTGGTTTAATTTCTGCCTTATATCCCATTGCAATATCCACCTTGTTATGGGCACCTCACAGAGTTTTTATACCCTTGGCTACTATTTGAAGGCTGTATCATTTGTATACTCGCCTCCTAGGTTAGACTTAGGGAGTTGTTATTATATATATCACTTGCATTCACTGGCACTTTAGGATTAGTGTTTGTGAATATTCTACACAACACTCGTCTGAGAATGCATATTAATATTATATTTCTCTCCAATAAGTTTTATTCATTTTAATATTTTATAAATATTTTTTATATATATTTTTTTATTTATTATTAATATGAATTTTGTCATGATATTTAGTGATTCTATATGTATTTTTTTAATCAGGGTTGATATTTTGAACAATTTTCGCTTGCAGTTTTTGTATTTTTATTTTCTGCCATTTATTGATTTATATATCCAAATATCCCCTTATCATGTTTTAAATACTGATGGATGTTCCGATATGTTTATACGATTGTGTATTTTAAATATGTTCTACGAGACTGCGCTGTATTAGTAGATGTGTCCGATATGGTAGTCCTAACTGCATTACAACACATAGTTAGTCACACCTAACAGCGTCAGAGGACTGGCGATCCTAACTGGGAATCACTAACCGATCTCAGTTGTATTGAAGTAGTACTTCTGTTACCGCCGTGAATTTGGAGGTATGTCCAGTATACAGCACCTTATTGGTGCTTACAACTCCAATTGGAATTCCAGAATGCGGACACACCTACACGCAAGCGCAGTATGATTTCTAAGACGCTGAACAGGGTGTTATAAGTTCGTGGTTATTGTGTTTTATTCTACATATATGCACCTGAGGAAACGGTCACGTACAGACCGAGAAACGTTGTGTTAAATAAAGTCTTTTTATTGATTTTAGACTTTTGCCACAAACTTTATTTTATCTTTATCAATACGGTACCATTGCCTAATACACACTTTCTCCAGTGTTTGGTCTGGATCGGTTGAGTGTGTTTGATCCACTTATTTGCTGGGTCTGGAGCTTGTTTGCTGGATCTGGAGCCCTGCCTGATACACCACAAGTTTGGAGTGCCGATCATCATCCAGGAAAGCACAGACTGCACAAAAAAAAGGATGTGTAGGCTACAAAACCAGTATTCATACCACACAGGAGTGGGAGTTAGCTGGACAACTCTAAGAGTCTAGAAGGCGTTCGTGACACTTCTCAAGTGTCTGCTATCTTGTGAGTATAATAACACTTACAGCAGCGGCGTGTCATGCCTTTTTGATTTTGCACTATGTTGGCGCCTTCTTTTGTTTCACTCTACCTGTAGATACCTCGTCTTGGGCCACCAACAAGATTTGTTTGAAGAAGATGCTTGCCATTTGCCATCTGATATGTCATCTAACATGATTTGAACTTTTATTTGGACATTTTGGTTAGTAAGTATCATTAATGCACTGCATTGTTTTGATTATTGCACTGTATGCACTTTATTTAAGTGATTGCACTGGGAATATCGTATAATCACTTTTGAATAGTTATTTTACTACCAAATAGTTTATTATTATATTTTGAAGGTTAGGAGTTCACTTTTGTCACTTATACATTACTAATTCGACCTTTGGCGCACTGATTTTATTTTTGTTTTGTATTAATACTTTTTATTTGGGAATTGATCAGTCAGCGACACGGTCACTCAGTCATTATTATTAACATTTTTGTATACACACTATATGTATATTTTATTATTACACTGAATAGTAGAAGTCTGATATTTGGGTACATCCTGCATTAGATTCACTTATTGGAATCATTTTTTATACACTTATTATATAGTTTGTCACCTCCACGATTTAATTAATTTGAAGTATATAGTATATTTTATCAAGTTTATCATTTGATCTATCTTGCAACATCATGCAAAGCAAAGACCAGAGAATTTATAATAGGAAAGCATTAAACAGTAATGAAAACATAGTAGATATGTGTAGTGAATCCATCAGTGATTTGTCTATGGTACAATTATTTCACAAATTAGAAGAAGCTCTTAAGAATGAACATAGACACTGGTGGGACATAGACACATTACAAAAGTATAAAGAGAGGGGCCACATACCCAGGGGTCTGAGGATTTCTAAACACTGTTCTTTTAAACATGATCCAGACCTTACAACTAAATGGCAGAGTATTTTAACGGAATGGTCTCTTAAACATATAGATCTTTTAATTGAATTCAGAGAAACTCTTTTGAAAAAAACAGAGTTAGAGATTGAGGATATTCAGAATACTCTAAGCAAATTTGAGTCTAATACGGAATATACTAAATTCACTAAGGAAGTACAAGATAAGTCTGATGCTTTTCAAAAGAAAATTATACATACTAAAATCAAAAAATTTGCTAGGGATGAGCAAGACTACTTAGAGGATAGAGTCTATGATATATATTCTAAAGAGAGGGGAGAGGAATCTAATAACCAGATTTCCCCATCTGATACAGCAGGGGCCAATACCTGGGTGGAAGTGGAGTATAGGAAACCCAAAGATAAGAAGAAAAATGTGCAGTTTAGGAACAGCAATAACTACCGAGGTAAAAATACATATGGTAGTTTTTCTCCCAAACAACGGAAACAGACTTCCTCTCAGGCTGGGGCTAGGGCTGATTATAGTTCTACTCCTAAACAACAGAAACAATCTTCTACCTCTTGGGAAAAGGACAATTAAAATCATAGGCCCAATAGAGACTTTCACAACAATTTTGAATATAGATCCAATAGGGAGTATCATAATAATTATGATTACCATCACAGACCTCAGCACTCTACAGACAATTCAAGATTATATAGTCCTAATGAAGCAAGGAGCAATTATCGAATAGATGCTAGGAGTCAAATAGATGCTAGGAATCATTTTCAAAGAGATGAGAGGGAACATACTAACAATCCCCAGGTTTTCAGCACGATTAGAGAACATTACACAATCCCCCACATTTGAGACATGCTCCGATACATCTAAAACAATTAGAAAGAGGTCCAGAAAAAGAGCATTTAACAACTACACCGAAAAAAAGATCATACGCTAACGTGGCAGCAGAGGGAGAGCTAAGTCATCCCAAAAGGAGAAATTTAAACGAATGAGAGAGAATATTTACAATTTGTCTGATCATGTTTTAACCAATGAAGAGGTTGGTGTTTTAAATAGGGGTCTTTCCTTTTGTCCCTCTAAAAATCATAATTTATTTGAATTATTTGTTGACCTCAATAAATTTGTGCGCAAGTTGTCAATTCAACGCTATTTTTGCGATAAGAAATTGAAAGGTTCAGGCCTTAAACCCATCCTAACGGATGAAATGGTAGAAAGGCCACTAACAGATATTATATATTTTGAACCTGAGACACTATGCGATGAATTATTTGACAATTATATACATTCAGATCTTACCCCTAGATCCAATTTCAACCCTCCCAACACAGGGTTGAGTATTGAGTTGTTTCAAAATTTAGTTTTGGAAGAATTTGGTAAATTATCTGATAGTAGTATTAAGAATCCAAATTTAAATGTTTATGAAATGAAAGCTTTATCTAGATTGGCGGCTAACAAGGATATAGCGATAAGACAAGCTGACAAAGGGGGAGGGATAGTATTGCAGAACATCAAAGACTATATCAAAGAAGCAGATCGTATATTGCTAGATACTGAATATTATAGATTATTAACATTTAATCCTACAACTAAATTTCTGTCTAATCTAATCAAAATGGTTGATTCAGGATGGTTAGAGGGAATACTTACTAAAAAAGAAAGAGATTATTTAATACCTTTTACACCGAATCTAGCATATTACTATCACCTCCCTAAGATCCACAAGAGTTTGGTGGATCCTCCAGGGAGACCCATCATTTCAGGGATCGGCAACTTAACGTGTAACTTATCTGAATATGTCGACCAATTCCTGAAAAAATCAGTAGTGACATTACGATCATATATAAAAGACACGCCAGACCTAATATATAAGTTATCCAATATCAAAAAGGAAGGGAGAGACCTTATATGGTTAACATGTGATGTCTCTGCTTTGTACTCCAATATTGCTCATAATCTTGGAATTAGAGCCATTGAGTATTATTTGAAGAAAGATATTTATATGCCAGACAGGCAGATGTAATTCTTATTAGAATGCATCACATTTGTATTAAAGAATAATTATTTTGTATATCAAGAAAAACTTTACTTGCAAATTAAAGGTACGGCCATGGGGACCAGGTTCGCCCCAAGTTTTGCAAATCTCTTTATGGGATACTTCGAGGAACAGTACATTTATTCCTCGACGTATGGGGTGAACCTGGTCTTCTATGGCCGTTTTATAGACGACCTCCTGTTTATTTGGGAAGGCAGCTCACTAGAAGCCCAGAATTTCATAAACAATCTAAATAATAACGAATTGGGTCTTAATTTCACTTCTAAATTAGACACTACTAGTATAGATTTTTTAGACTTAATACTGGAATGGGACACTGTAGGGAATATATCCACAAAAACTTTCTTTAAGTCAGTGGATGCGAACAGTTATCTAAATTATAAAAGCAATCATCATCTACCATGGAAGAAAAACATCCCTTATAATCAATTTTGCAGGATCCGTAGGAACTGCACTGACTTAGAAACTTTTGATAATCAGGCCACTATATTGAAAAATAGGTTCCTTGAGAAACACTACCCTAAAGATTTGTTGGATAAAAGTTACATTAGAGCGAGAAATAAATGTAGAGAGGAATTTTTTTATCAAGAAGGATAAAGACACTACAGGTAAAATAGAGGAAGCTAAAATCAAGAATGTTATATTTATAACACAATACAACAATAATCACAACAAGATCAAAAATATTTTAGGTAAATATTGGCACATTCTAACAGGGGACCCTCTTTTGAGGGACTGCATAGGGAAATCGCCAGTATGTACTTTCAGACGGGCCCCAACATTAAAAAACATGTTAGCTCCTAGTAAGATTTTAATGAAGAAACATTTTCCAGTTGTTAATAAGAACATTAATCATAATACTAGATCTGGCAATAGAACCCTGGGTAAACCGTGTTTTTATAAATGTAATCGTGCTAATTGTGGTCTTTGTGAACATACTAATAGCAAAAGGACAGAATTTGTATCCTATGTGAGCAAAGAAAAATTCGACATTAAAACGCACTTCACGTGTGATTCAGCATTTGTAGTCTATATGCTAGAGTGCAGTTGTGGGGTCCAGTACGTGGGGAAAACCTCGAGACCCCTTAAGAAAAGATGGGGGGAATATAAGAGGAATATTATCAAGAATATTTTAAATCATAGTGTTCCCAAACAAGCCAATCATTGTCATGTAGGTGCATCTGATTCCTTTTGCATTTTCCCATTAGAACTGGTCAACCCCAAATGGGGTAGGAATAGATATTTGCATTTGAGACAAAGGGAGACGTTCTGGATATGGAAACTTCGAACTTTGTCTCCCTATGGCTTGAATGCAAATATTGATATGGCAGCATTCAATTGATGTCTATTAGTGTGAATATTCCCTTCCTTTTATATCTTTGGTTTTTATCTTTCTCCCCCACCACCATAATCCCATTGGATATCTGTTATCTTTAACATATGGGGGTCCCATTTTGTTTCACACCCCTTAAATAGTTCACTGATTGGCAATTTTTTCTGATTGTCATATTAGTTTATGATCAGCTTCCCCTTGTATAGTTGTACCGTATTATCTTGTGCACATTGGCTATTTTATATATATTCATTTTTAGATACTGTATATGTGTATACCTCTCTGGGTCGCATGCACAGTGCTGAACGATTAATTTTCTTTTACCTAGCTATCACTGTTGCAGGAACGGCAACTTGGGTTTGTTGAGCTCTATCCCTTGAACCAACAGATAGGGATGGGTAGTTATTGATTATAAGACCATCACTGTTGCAGAGAGGGTACCCATTGTATAACACACCATCAGTTATTAGTGTTGAGTTTGCAGCCATTCACTTAACGGAACTAGTTCTAAAATATCGTAGCTATTTTACTTGTACCGTTTATTTTTGTGGGTGGTTTAATTTCTGCCTTATATCCCATTGCAATATCCACCTTGTTATGGGCACCTCACAGAGTTTTTATACCCTTGGCTACTATTTGAAGGCTGTATCATTTGTATACTCGCCTCCTAGGTTAGACTTAGGGAGTTGTTATTATATATATCACTTGCATTCACTGGCACTTTAGGATTAGTGTTTGTGAATATTCTACACAACACTCGTCTGAGAGTGCATATTAATATTATATTTCTCTCCGATAAGTTTTATTCATTTTAATATTTTATAAATATTTTTTATATATATTTATTTATTTATTATTAATATGAATTTTGTCATGATATTTAGTGATTCTATATGTATTTTTTTAATCAGGGTTGATATTTTGAACATTTTGTAGGGCATTGCACTAAAGAAATCAGCTCTTTTACATTAAAAATAAACCAAGTCCCCCCTAACAGTACCCCCCCACCCACCAAACCCCCCAATATAAAAAAACAACACTAAAAAACCTAAACTACCCATTGCCCCTAAAGGAGCATTTGTATGGGCATTGCCCTTAAAAGGGCATTCAGCTCATTTACTGCCCTTAAAAGGTCATTCAGCTCTTTTACAGCGCCCAAATCCCTAATCTTAAAAATAAAAAAACGCCAAAAAAAAAAAAAAACCCTAACACTAAGCCCCAAATAGGTACTTACAGTTCCTGAAGTTCGGTGGAGAAGGTCTTCTTCCAGGTGGGTCCATCATCTTATATCTTCATTTACAGCGAAGGCAGCACGGAGCGGAGGTGAGGAGCAGTCTTTACATATGTGGCGATCCTCTGCGGCGGTCCTCGGTGGTGGTGCTCCTCGGCAGCGTGGAGGCTCCTTTTCATGCATTCGTATGCCACACACTGAAGATTGAATGCAAGGTACCCATATTTATTGGGGTATCTTGCATTCCTATTGGCTGATATTTTAAAATCAGCCAATAGGATAAGAGCTAATGAAATCCTATTGGCTGATTTGAGATTTCAGTAGCTCTAATCCTATTGGCTGATTTCAAAATTTCAGCCAATAGGAATGCAAGGTACCCCAAATTGATTGTGGTACCTTGCATTCAATCTTCATCAGATGAGGTGGAGCCTCCATGCTACAGAGGAACTGTGCCGATCACCACCGATGACCGCCGCCAAAGACCGCCGTTGAGGACTGCCACTGAGGATCTAGGCATCGGGAACATAGCTCCGCTCCATGCTGCCTTCACTCTGGATGAAGATAGAAGATGATGGATCCGTCTGGAAGAAGACCATCTCCGGCAAACTTCAGGAACAGTGAGTATCTATTTGGGGCTTAGTGTTAGGCTTTTTTATTTTCATTTTTGTTGTGTTTTTTTTTAGATTAGGGTTTTTTGGACTTGAAAAAGAGCTGATTTCCCTTTTAAGGGCAGTAAAAGATCTGAATGCCCTTTTAAGGGCAATGCCCATACAAATGCCCCTTTCGGCGCAATGGGTAGTTTAGTTTTTTTTACAAAAACAAAAGAAGAGAGAGCGCAGCCATGACTCACGGTAAAAGTTTGAATGATTCCACCTTGCACATTAATACATATTGCACTTACAAAAGTTAAAATAAAAACAGGCACCTCTTAACTTGCACACAGTCCCGGGTTCTTGGTTTTGCAGCGGTTGTTTCCAGCTCTTTGCTGTTATCCTTCTCAGGCGTGCGAGCTCCGTTACCGATCGTCTCAAAGGTAGGCGTCTTTAATATCAATTTTTTTCTTGTAGCCGTGCTATTAATGACTGCTGTCCTGTGCCGTCTACACGTTTCGTCCAGCTTCTGCAGACTTTTTCAAGACTTGCGGACAAAGTATGATTCTTTCGCGGGGGTCCATAGTTTAAATGCAGGTAACTCCTCCCCTTTGATCTGACGTGAGCCAATCAAAACTCCGGTATTCTCACGCCCACTTATACAGTTCATCGGGCGATTCAAAAGAGAAAAGCAACAATGTTACAAACATCCTGCATTTATACTGATAGGTGTCTAAGCTGTTTGACTACATGTTTACCTTATACTTTTAGGATAGTGCTACATATTCAAAAATCTATTTAAAAATTACCTTACATAAAAAAGGATACACTTCATTCAAAAGATACTAACATTTAAAAAACGAACTAATATTAAGTTTAATACATTTACTTGATACTTATTTACATTTCTCAACTATTCACTCCTAAATTAATTTTTCTCAATACACTTCATACATTTTATCTCCATAACTCTTGTTATTACTAAACAGTTATAATATAATATATAAACCAATAAAATAAACAATATATCTCGTATTTGAGTCTATTTTATTAAAAAGGGGATGCATTAAATATAACAACAGTAGTTATTTTTACAATATTTATAGTTATTTCCACTGATCATTTGACCTCATATATTAAGTCTTAACCATTTATTTTCCTTAGTTACACTCATATATATCTATTTATTAGGTTGTTGCTACATTTATTCCATGATAATAACTTTTATCGTAAAACAATAGGACCTTATAGCATTAAGAATTTGTAAAACAGAGCAGGAACTTATGGCATCAAAAACCTCCAAACTCAAACGAGATTTAGAGGATTATAAAAATGATAAGGTGTATAATTACAATAAACCTAGAAGCAACAAGAACTACAGTAATTATAAACAAGGTGGTTACACCAATATAAATTATTCCCAACAGAGAAATGAGAATAAGACCCAAGCGAATGTGAATGAACATATACAATCAGAATATGATACTAAACATGAAAGAGAGGTAAATAAACAAGAAGCAAAAATTACTAATCAAACAATGGCTTTAAACCCAAATCACAATAGGGAAAACAAGGGGGCCAGACCCAAAGAGCATCAATATGAGTATAGGAGAAATCAACAATATGGTAATTATAAGTCAAAAAATTCAAACCCCCACAAAAGATAGAGAGAACTAAACAACAGTATCAAGGGGAAAGATACACAGATGGTTATGGTCAACAAGATAGACCTTATTATCATAATCAACAAAATACTCGTAGGATAGATAATAGTCCTAGAATACATTATGAACAAAGGCCCAATGAATGGAATGAAAGTAATTTTTTAGATCAGGGGCCACTATCTTGGTCCCCATGGAAACCAGTAGGGGGATGGGAAGAACCGATAATAGTGAACAGAGAGAACAGGAAAAGACAGAGGGAAGGAAAAGATTGGTTACAAAACGAGGAAAGAGGTGGTCAACAAGCCAAAGAAACAAAGAGAAAAGAGCAATTGGTAAGGAAAGCCAAAGAAAATATAATCAATCTTTCTGATGTAAACATAACTAATTCTGATGTACTTTTGCTCAATAAGGGATTAAAGTTTGCCCCAAAGAAATTGCCCAACAAATTCGAAATGTACATTGACCTACAAAAATTTGTACGGAAGCTTAACTTAAAAAGGTATTATGCAAAAAATGTAAATCATTACAAAGTTATAGAAATGAAAGACATAGAGTCAAACACTTGGAGCAAAGAGGACCTAGACGCTTTAAAAACGTTGAAACAACTATACACTAATAAAATTGAATTAGATAGTCAAAGTGTCAATACAGAAGATTTGATGAATCTTAGCCTACATGAAGTTGAAACTGAAATCATACATAGTAAATTTAAGCATCCCTCCTCATTCAACCCCACTCATGCACAGGGGGAATACATCCCTGTATTCAACTCACTCCTTACAGAGGAGTTAAATAAACACTTTGACTCTGGTAATTACAGTAAGAAATTTAAATTTAAAGATAATCTACGAAAAGATGAAAGACACTCCCTTAATAAACTCAAAAATAACCATCAATTGGTCATAAAACAGGCCGACAAAGGAGGAGGGATTATAGTTCAGAATAAAGTGGATTATTTAAGTGAGGCTAATCGGCTACTGCAGGACAATAGTACACATATAAAATTAAATAAAGATCCGACCATAGAATACAACAAGAACTTATTTAATATGTTAATTGAGGCTAAGAAAGAGGGAATCTTGAACAATGATGAATTTGGTTATATATACAATCCCCACCCTAAAATCCCTATCTTTTACCATATCCCCAAAATCCATAAGGATCCAGTTAATCCCCCCGGCCGGCCAATAATCTCCAGCATAGAATCCATCTCAAGTAATTTATCCACCTATATAGACTACTATATGCAACCAATGGTTAAAAATATCAAATCATATATCAAAGATACACCGGATGTTATTGTATTATTAGAAGGTATTACATGGGAGGAAGACTATATATGGATCACGTGCGATGTAACATCATTGTACACTAACATTCCCCATGAAAAAAGCATTGAAGCCTTTAATTATGTAGGGGCAAATAGTGGAATGTCAAGAAAACATCTAAACTTTCTAGAAAACAGCATTAGGTTTATATTATGTAACAATTATTTTAGTTTTAATGGTATATTTTACAGACAAATTCAAGGGACTGCCATGGGCACCCCAATGGCACCATCATACGCAAACATTTATATGTTGCAGTTTGAAGATTCTATGATATGGGATAATAATCATTTTTCAGACAAGATAATTCAATATCTAAGGTATATTGATGATATAATCATCATATGGCGAGGAAACAGCACAACAGCGCATGCGTTTGTGAGACACATGAACAACAATCAATATAATTTGACTTTTACCAGCAAAATGTCCAGAGAAAAAATTGAGTTCCTGGACATAGAATTTTTTGTTGATCATGTGTCAAAACTAGTGAAGGTAAGAAATTATAGGAAGCCAATGGATAGTAATGGCTTCTTAAATGCTAACAGTGGCCATATGAATACTTGGAAACAGAACACACCATACGGACAGTTCCGCAGAATTCGCAGGAACTGCACGAATTTAGAGGATTATAACCATGAAGCCGATATTCTAGAAAATAAATTTATTGAGAAAGAGTATGATAGGGAAACTATTAGGGTAGCTAGGGATAAAAATGTGATATGTACAAGGGAGGAACTGCTACTCCCTAAATTAAATAAACAACAAAATCAAAAAGAACTAGATAAGAAAGTTAGGTTTATCACAACATATAATGAAGGGGCGGGATTCATTAGAAAAACATTGCATAAACATTGGGGAATACTAAAGGCAGATCCTTTTCTGAAAGAGGCAATAGACGATAAACCAAATGTAGTCTTCAAAAAGAATAGAAATCTAAAAAACATTCTTGCACCCTCAAAACTCAAGGGCCCTGAGGTAGGGGTAAGGAATAATTTAGGTACCTTAAATCAATGGGTCTCACAAAAACCGGGGACATTCAAATGTGGTAGAACTGTTGCATGTGCCCCATTATTTGGAATAGAGAGTCCATTGTTAATTGGAACCATACTAAGACAATACCCATTACCTCGAGAGGCACATGCCAATCTACATATGTAGTGTATGGTCTTACATGCAAATGTGGGAGGGTCTATGTGGGAAGAACCAAAAGAAAAATAAAAAGATGTTATGAACACATCAATAATATTGAGATAGGGTTGAAAACACACAGTGTGTCAGAACACTTTAGATCTTATCATAAACAAGACCCCTCTAGCGTACGTATAAGTATTCTAGAAGTAGTACCTATAGGTTTAAACCCTCATCAAAGACTAATTTCTTTAAGAAAGAAAGAAACAAAATGGATACAACAATTGGAAAGTCTGGCCCCCAAAGGGTTAAATATCGATCTAGATCTTCAAGCTTTCATGCTATAAGGTCCTATTGTTTTACGATAAAAGTTATTATCATGGAATAAATGTAGCAACAACCTAATAAATAGATATATATGAGTGTAAATAAGGAAAATAAATGGTTAAGACTTAATATATGAGGTCAAATGATCAGTGGAAATAACTATAATTATTGTAAAAATAACTACTGTTGTTATATTTAATAAATCCCCTTTTTAATAAAATAGACTCAAATACAAGGTATATTGTTTATTTTATTGGTTTATATATTATATTATAACTTTTTAGTAATAACAAGAGTTATGGAGATAAAATGTATGAAGTGTATTGAGAAAAATGAATTTAGGAGTGAATAGTTGAGAAATGTAAATAAGTATCAAGTAATTGTATTAAACTTAATATTAGTTCGTTTTTTAAATGTTAGTATCTTTTGAATGAAGTGTATCCTTTTTTATGTAAGGTAATTTTTAAATTGATTTTTGAATATGTAGCGCTATCCTAAAAGCATAAGGTAAACATGTAGTCAAACAGCTTAGACACCTATCAGTATAAATGCAGGATGTTTGTAACATTGTTGCTTTTCTCTTTTGAACCACCCGATGAACTGTATACGTGGGCATGAGAATACCGGAGTTTTGATTGGCTCACGTCAGATCAAAGGGGAGGAGTTACCTGCATTTAAACTATGGACCCCCGCGAAAGAATCATACTTTGTCCGCAAGTCTTGAAAAAGTCCGCAGAAGCTGGACGAAACGCGTAGACGGCACAGGACAGCAGTCATTAATAGCACCGCTACAAGGAGAAATTGATATTAAAGACACCTACCTTTGAGACGAACGGTAACGGAGCTCGCACGCCTGAGAAGGATAAAAGCAAAGAGCTGGAAACAACCGCTGCAAAACTAAGAACCCGGGACTGTGTGCAAGTTGTTTTTATTTTAACTATTGTAAGTGCAATATGTATGAATGCGCAAGGTGGAATCATTAAAACTTTTACCGTAAGTCGTGGCTGCGCTCTCTTCTTTTGTTTTTGTAGTAACCCCGTAGTCTGATACACTCCTTAGTGTTCAGTGAACTGAGCAGCAGCGCCACACTCGCAAGGGAACAGAGGAGATTTGAACGGGCAGGAACGAAAGATTTCCGAGATCATTTACTTTCTACCATACTCCTTGAGACATTAAGGTAAGAAAAGATCAGCATATTCACATCCATGAATATTATCTATAAGTGGAAGTAATTCACATTAATGGTGTGATCTCTCAAAGTAACAAATTGCTAAATACTTAATAAAAGCTATTTATCGGGTGTAATAAGTGATTCTGTAAAACGAAAAAAAATTGTGTGTAATAGGATATTATATGGTGAATAGTACGAGTCACATTAATTGTGAAGGAAATACACCGACAAGAGCTCTAATATTTGTAACCATATTTGAAGTATAAGCTTATTATAGAGGTTAAGGTTAGCGCTGTTTTTTTCTTGTTAGAAGTAAGTGTTTTAGTTTTTTTTAGTGTTAGTTTTTTTTATTTTGGGGGGTTTGGTGGGTGGGGGTTTTTTACTGTTAGGGGGGATTTAGTGTTTCTTAGAGGTAAAATAGCTGTTTAACTTAGGGCAATGCCCTACAAAAGGCCCTTTTAAGAGCTATTGGTAGTTAAGTATTAGATTATGGGATGTTTTTATTTTGGATAACTTTGTTTACTTTTTTCAGTAATTTTTTTATTTTTATTTTTTGTAGCTTTAGCTTGGGGGGTTGTAGTTTTTAAACATAGACTGCCCTCTGGGTAGGCTTATCGCCTTATATATATATATATATATATATATATATATATATATATATATATATAATTGTATATCCCACATAAAATGTGGGCAATAGATAAAAAGGAGAATGTCATTTCAATGAGGTATTATTTAATTGTGAAACTATATTATAGTAGGGCAATCCCTTAAATGTTGTATATGTAGTTGGCCCTTTTTTTTCTTTTTTTCTTTTCACCACTGCACCGAGCAGATGAAAACAGTTTTAGAAGTTAGACATACAAGAATACCAATTGTCAAAATACGCAGCCTGTTGTAGTAAGATGTAAACAAGTATAAGATTAATTAATACTTAAAATCCTTGATCAAATATTTTCTTTATTGAGAAGTCCCAGATGTATTGTAAATATTGATGTGAAATAAAAATATATATCTATATATATATATAAAAAAATTATATAACCCCTTTACTCAAAAAGAATATCAAAATGATGTTTTATAATATTTTATAACACTTTTAATTGAATACAATATCCAAATTATGCCTTCAACCCCATTTATATCACTTTTAATTTAATACCATTACATTTTATATCTTTTTCATATTCCTTTTAATCGAAGACAATATCAAAATGATACTTTATACCATTTTATATCCCTTTTAATTTAAAAACAATAACATTAAACTTCATATCCTTTTATAAATCTCCTAATCAACAATATCAACATATTTAAGCTTTATACACTTTTATAACCCCTTTAATCCAAATCCTTATGAAAAAAAAAAACACTTTTTTATATCAATTATATATCAGATTATGTAAGATGAGGAGAGGTGTCTGGAACTCAGTATGCAGGAATAACAACTAACAACAAGAAAGTCTTTCTAGAGTAACCTTTTCTAAAGAAATGAAATACAGAAACAGATGAATCAAATAAGAGAATAGAACTGTACCAGAACAAATCTTACAATGCAATTCTAAACACAAGTCTCTCAACAAGCACAGAACTCAGTGGGTACTGTTGGTAAGATATTTTGTGAAATGTCCAGGAACAAGGTGGCATATGCAAGTAGGTATAAGTCTCTCAACAAGCACAGAACTCAGTAAGCACTGTTGGTAAGATATTTTGTACAATGTCCAGGAACAAGATAGCATATGCAAGTAGGTACCAGTCTCTCAACAAGCACAGAACTCAGAGAGTACTGTTGGTGAGATATTTTGTGAAATTTCCAGGAACAAAATAGCATATGTAAGTAGGTACAAGTTACAGTTGAAGAATAAGCATACAACAGGGGTCTTTGGTCTCAGCAGCAGTATAAGTATACCCAAATAGTAATTAATTTAAAATATTTTTACTTTATACTAAATATAATTCTAAATTAGTACTAAATCTCTATGGTAAAACCACTAAACCAATACAAGTAAGTTGTGAAATAAACTCTATGAGAGGGTCTCCATTGTTTCCAAACAGTTTATTTGGAATCAATATATGTTAATAATAAGAGAAATATTTACAGGTATATATACACATCTATTTTACAGCAAAACAGTCCAAATATTTAAGACAGGGCAACTTTACTACAATACTACAATTTCTGCAACATTGCTAAAATAATCACAGGATTTTATCCAAGGAATATACTTAGCCACATTCTCCAGTGTGTCCAAAATCAGCCATCCTTTCAGGAACAGGATAAGAAAGAAAAGAGAGCCAGAGATAGAGAGCAGTGGCGGCTCGTGGGATATTCAAATGGGGGTTCACGGACGAATTATGTAAAATAGTATATATATATATATATATATATATATATATATATATATATATATATATAAAAGTATATATATATATATATATATATATACACACACACATACATACACACTGTATATTCAATATATATATATATATATATATATATATATATATATATATATATATATATATATATCACAAAATGTATCACACCAAAAATGTATTAAGTACCTATGTGGTAAAATATCTGCCTAGTTTTTTTCACAATTCACACACACATAATAATATATATATATATATATATATATAAAATTTTTGCATAAAGAGAGCACTCACCGGGACTAACATTTATAAAGCATATCAAGCTTTTATTTATACCTGTATAAATAAAAGCTTGATATGCTTTATAAATGTTAGTCCCGGTGAGTGCTCTCTTTATGCAAAAATTCTGAATGTTTTTTGGATGCACCCTGGGCGGTTGGGATACAAAGTGAGTGCAGAGTTCCCCAGAGACTGTTATATATATATATATATATATATATATATATATATATATATATATATATACATACATACATACATACATTACACACACACGTGTGTGTGTGTGTGTGTGTGTGTGTGTGGGATCTGAAATAAAATTTTGACATATAGCTGGGCTAAAATAATAGTCATATGTGGTTATAGGTGATATTAGGTGGACTGAAAAAAAAAATAATTTTATTTTATGCCAGAATAATAATACATTTTTTAATAAAAAGTTTTAAACAGTTTAAAAAATAATAATAAAAATACACACATTCTGGACAGATTTTTTTTGTTTGATAGATTTGACCAGCAATTGTATTCACAGTTAATGCAACTGTATTTTTTTTTTAATCTGGATCCAAAATGTTTTTTTTTGTTTGTTTTTAAATACCTAACCTATCTTTAAGTAAAAATTCCCCACTTGCAGGGGTTAAGAAGGAATTAAACCATGATGCAAAAAAAAAAAAAGTTAACATTTCCTATAAAGGGCAGTTCAGTCAATGATTTACTACAGTAATTAGGCAGCACACTTATCTGACCTTTGATCTCACAGCATCACATTCTATAGCAGGGGAAGCTTGAAGGGACTGAAGACACCGGACTGCCTAATTACTAAGGCCTAGATTTGGAGTTTGGCGGTAAAAGGGCTGTTAACGCTCCGCGGGTTTTTTTCTGGCCGCACCATAAAATTAACTCTGGTATTGAGAGTCCAAAAAAATGCTGCGTTAGGCTCCAAAAAAGGAGCGTAGAGCATTTTTACCGCAACTGCAACTCTCGATACCAGAGTTGCTTACGGACGCGGCCAGCCTCAAAAACGTGCTCGTGCACGATTCTCCCATAGGAAACAATGGGGCTGTTTGAGCTGAAAAAAAACCTAACACCTGCAAAAAAGCCGCGTTCAGCTCCTAACGCAGCCCCATTGTTTCCTATGGGAAAACACTTCCTACGTCTGCACCTAACACCCTAACATGTACCCCGAGTCTAAACACCCCTAACCTTACACTTATTAACCCCTATTCTGCCGCCCCCGCTATCGCTGACCCCTGCATTACACTTTTAACCCCTAATCTGCCGCTCCGTAAACCGCCGCCACCTACGTTATCCCTATGTACCCCTAATCTGCTACCCCTAACACCGCCAACCCCTATATTATATTTATTAACCCCTAATCTGCCCCCCTCAACGTCACCGACACCTGCCTACACTTATTAACCCCTAATCTGCCGAGCGGACCTGAGCACTACTATAATAAAGTTATTAACCCCTAATCCGCCTCACTAACCTTATCATAAATAGTATTAACCCCTAATCTGCCCTCCCTAACATCGCCGACACCTACCTTCAATTATTAACCCCTAAACTTCCGATCGGAGCTCACCACTATTCTAATAAATGTATTAACCCCTAAAGCTAAGTCTAACCCTAACACTAACACCCCCCTAACTTAAATATAATTTACATCTAACGAAATAAATTAACTCTTATTAAATAAATTATTCCTATTTAAAGCTAAATACTTACCTGTAAAATAAACCCTAATATAGCTACAATATAAATTATAATTATATTATAGCTATTTTAGGATTTATATTTATTTTACAGGCAACTTTGTATTTATTTTAACCAGGTACAATAGCTATTAAATAGTTAAGAACTATTTAATAGCTACCTAGTTAAAATAATAACAAATTTACCTGTAAAATAAATCCTAACCTAAGTTACAAATAAACCTAACACTACCCTATCAATAAAATAATTAAATAAACTACCTACAATTACCTACAATTAACCTAACACTACACTATCAATAAATTAATTAAACACAATTGCTACAAATAAATACAATTAAATAAACTAGCTAAAGTACAAAAAATAAAAAAGAACTAAGTTACAGAAAATTAAAAAATATTTACAAACATAAGAAAAATATTACAACAATTTTAAACTAATTACACCTACTCTAAGCCCCCTAATAAAATAACAAAGCCCCCCAAAATAAAAAATTCCCTACCCTATTCTAAATTAAAAAAGTTACAAGCTCTTTTACCTTACCAGCCCTGAACAGGGCCCTTTGCGGGGCATGCCCCAAGAAGTTCAGCTCTTTTGCCTGTAAAAAAAAACATACAATACCCCCCCCCAACATTACAACCCACCACCCACATACCCCTAATCTAACCCAAACCCCCCTTAAATAAACCTAACACTAAGCCCCTGAAGATCTTCCTACCTTGTCTTCACCATCCAGGTATCACCGATCCGTCCTGGCTCCAAGATCTTCATCCAACCCAAGCGGGGGTTGGCGATCCATAATCCGGTGCTGAAGAGGTCCAGAAGAGGCTCCAAAGTCTTCCTCCTATCCGGCAAGAAGAGGACATCCGGACCGGCAAACATCTTCTCCAAGCGGCATCTTCGATCTTCTTCCATCCGGAGCGAAGCGGCTGATCTTGAAGACCTCCGGCGCGGATCCATCCTCTTCTTTCGACGTCCAACTGAAGAATGAAGGTTCCTTTAAGGGACGTCATCCAAGATGGCGTCCCTCGAATTCCGATTGGCTGATAGGATTCTATTAGCCAATCGGAATTAAGGTAGGAATTTTCTGATTGGCTGATGGAATCAGCCAATCAGAATCAAGTTCAATCCGATTGGCTGATCCAATCAGCCAATCAGATTGAGCTCGCATTCTATTGGCTGTTCCGATCAGCCAATAGAATGCGAGCTCAATCTGATTGGCTGATTGGATCAGCCAATCGGATTGAACTAGATTCTGATTGGCTGATTCCATCAGCCAATCAGAAAATTCCTACCTTAATTCCGATTGGCTGATAGAATCCTATCAGCCAATCGGAATTCGAGGGACGCCATCTTTGATGACGTCCCTTAAAGGAACAGTCATTTGTCGATCAGTCGTCGGGCCGGATGGACGTTCCGCGCTGGAGGTCTTCAGGATCCTGCCGCTTCGCTCCGGATGGAAGAAGATAGAAGATGCCGCTTGGAGAAGATGTTTGCCGGTCCGGATGTCCTCTTCTTGCCGGATAGGAGGAAGACTTTGGACCCTCTTCTGGACTTCTTCAGTGGATGTCTAGCCCCCGCTTGGGTTGGATGAAGATATCGGAGCCAGGACCGATCGGTGATACCTGGATGGTGAAGACAAGGTAGGAAGATCTTCAGGGGATTAGTGTTAGGTTTATTTAAGGGGGGTTTGGGTTAGATTAGGGGTATGTGGGTGGTGGGTTGTAATGTTGGGGGGGGGGGGTATTGTATGTTTTTTTTTACAGGCAAAAGAGCTGAACTTCTTGGGGCATGCCCCGCAAAGGGCCCTGTTCAGGGCTGGTAAGGTAAAAGAGCTTGTAACTTTTTTTATTTAGAATAGGGTAGGGAATTTTTTATTTTGGGGGTCTTTGTTATTTTATTAGGGGGCTTAGAGTAGGTGTAATTAGTTTAAAATTGTTGTAATATTTTTCTTATGTTTGTAAATATTTTTTTATTTTCTGTAACTTAGTTCTTTTTTATTTTTTGTACTTTAGCTAGTTTATTTAATTGTATTTATTTGTAGCAATTGTGTTTATTTAATTTATTGATAGTGTAGTGTTAGGTTAATTGTAGGTAATTGTAGGTAGTTTATTTAATTATTTTATTGATAGGGTAGTGTTAGGTTTAATTATATCTTAGGTTAGGATTTATTTTACAGGTAATTTTGTAAATATTTTAACTAGGTAACTATTAAATAGTTCTTAACTATTTAATAGCTATTGTACCTAGTTAAAATAAATACCAAGTTGCCTGTAAAATAAATATTAATCCTAAAATAGCTACAATGTAATTATAATTTATATTGTAGCTATATTAGGGTTTATTTTACAGGTAAGTATTTAGCTTTAAATAGGAATAAGTTATTTAATAAGATTTATTTTATTTCGTTAGATTAAAATTATATTTAAGTTAGGGGGGTGTTAGGGTTAGACTTAGCTTTAGGGGTTAATACATTTATTAGAATAGCGGTGAGCTCCGGTCGGCAGATTAGGGGTTAATAATTGAAGGTAGGTGTCGGCGATGTTAGGGAGGGCAGATTAGGGGTTAATACTATTTATGATAGGGTTAGTGAGGCGGATTAGGGGTTAATAACTTTATTATAGTAGCGCTCAGGTCCGCTCGGCAGATTAGGGGTTAATAAGTGTAGGTAGGTGTCGGCGACGTTGTGGGGGGCAGATTAGGGGTTAATAAATGTAACATAGGGGTCGGCGATGTTAGGGCAGCAGATTAGGGGTACATAGGGATAACGTAGGTGGCGGCGTTTTACGGAGCGGCAGATTAGGGGTTAAAAGTGTAATGCAGGGGTCAGCGATAGCGGGGGCGGCAGATTAGGGGTTAATAAGTGTAAGGTTAGGGGTGTTTAGACTCGGGGTACATGTTAGGGTGTTAGGTGCAGACGTAGGAAGTGTTTCCCCATAGGAAACAATGGGGCTGCGTTAGGAGCTGAACGCGGCTTTTTTGCAGGTGTTAGGTTTTTTTTCAGCTCAAACAGCCCCATTGTTTCCTATGGGAGAATCGTGCACGAGCACGTTTTTGAGGCTGGCCGCGTCCGTAAGCAACTCTGGTATCGAGAGTTGCTTTTGCGGTAAAAATGCTCTACGCTCCTTTTTTGGAGCCTAACGCAGCATTTTTTTGGACTCTCAATACCAGAGTTAATTTTATGGTGCGGCCAGAAAAAAACCTGCGGAGCGTTAACAGCCCTTTTACCGCCGAACTCCAAATCTAGGCCTCCAAATCTAGGTCTAAGGGTTTAGATTCTACAAGGCAAGCATATGAAATAAAATAAACAAAAGAGGGGAAGCATCAGGAGCCCATCAGCTTTAATAAACATAAGACTCACACAGCACTGAACTGAATTCAGCATCTGCAGCCTAGATTCAGCCACTGCTGCACTTATAGTGAACAAAGATGCCACAGTCATCCAAGACAAGTATTGATTTATTTGCAGATCATCTGATAAACTTTGCCCCAGTTTTTTAGGCAGTCCGCAGTTTGAAAGGAGCCGTAGTTAAGTACTTCAATGAATGGCATCTCATTATCTGAATAACCCTCCCCGGACTCTGGATAACTCTGTCTTCAACAGCACAAAGACTTAACTCACAATTTACTGCTCAAGTGCTTCAGCACTTAAGCAGTAAATTGTGAGGTAAGTCTTCACTATAGGCAAGGCGGGAGAATTTTATTACACTAACACAGCTCTCAGACTCTAAGTGCAGCCTGGTTACTTACCTTGTCACTGCTCCATCTCTGTGTGTTGCCGACCCGCTCTGCGCCTCATACATGATGACTCACAATGGTGGGACACTAGATGCTCATGCAGCTTGTGCTTAGTATCCCCAGATCACCCACTGGCTACTGGATGTGCCCTGAGCAGCACTCCTGTAACTTGTTTCCTGTTCCTGGCTTGTGCATCGCAGCCAGCAAAAAGTAATCTTTTAAAACAGTGCTCCCCCTGCTGCCCGCCCAAAGCAATGGCCAAACCGCACACTTAAAATTGTGCGATTAAGCAAGGTATAGGCTCTGTTATGGGCGGAGCAGCAGGCACATAGAAAAACTGTGCAGAGGGATATAGCAGCCTATACCTCCTCTACCGCACGTGCGGTAGAGGAGATATAGAGGTGTTTAAAAGGGATTTTTTTTTTTTATGAAACAGGGCAGTCTAGACTGGAACATTTTTTGGCTGAATAAATATAATTTTTCCAATAGGGAGGCTATTGGAGAAATTATATTTATTCAGCCAAAAAATGTATTTTCTTTCCTTTCCTTCCTTTTCCCCTTGGGGGCTCACGTGCGGGAGTGCTCATATGGAGGAGCCTCCACTGATAGAGAGTGTTCCAGTTTTTATACCCCAATTCATTAGGAAGTGGTTTATCAAATGCCACTCAAAGGCTATTGGGAGTGTCCTACTTAGACAGACACTAGGCCAAAGAACTACTTGTATATTCATTTTTAAAACCAGCTATGTGAATTGCCAGGTATAAAATCTGTGAGTTATATTTTAATATTCCAGTGATAAAATGTCACCACATTCCCTCACTTTTTCTTCTCCTATGTTGCCCATTTTCTAGTTATACCCACTAGTACAGAAGAACACAGTGGGAGCGAAAACCTTACAGGGAAAATCCACCATCCCTTAGGAATATCATTCCCTCAGTTATATGAGCTCTTCTGTACTTTCCTAGGACTGTCAATTCCTAGTATAACTTTATACAATTCATTAAAAAAATCATTTAAAATTATACATAGAAACACAAAATCCTATGCTAAACCCCATTAGCAACATTTATACAATGGTCTTAAAATTGGGAAAAATTAAAAGTTAAGTGTGGGTACACTAGATGGGTATGCGTGTAGTAAAATCTTTATTAATAAAGTGTGAATTGTGTCTGTAAAACAAAAGTTATAATGGTTCACTGAAGTTCTTTGTTGTCATCTTTTGGCATCTGGTCCTTGCTTTTGCTTTACCAATTGTCTCTCTCTTTGAACCACTTTGTTTTTTCCAAGACCCTCAAAGGAATGAAAAGAGATTAAAACCAGGCATATATTTACTTCACACTACAACACTCCATCTGCAGTAGAAACAACATTCACAGTTATTAACTTCAAAGTTGGGATGTGCCTCTGTCATTGCATCATCCCACTCACACCCTTACTTATGTTGTTTGACTTATATGATTATTTACCCCTTTATGCTATATATTTTTTTGGCCTAATGCACCATTTTACATCTCAAATGTGATACATGTTATACTTATTTAATTTGTCCAACTCCACCATCATAGCTTCATGGAAAGATCAGTCCTGAAGACACCTGAAAAACAGCAATCTATAATATGTGTTATTGGGGAAAGCTGGAAGGAAAGGTGAGGAGTCTTCTGTCTTCATTGGTTTTCTTTCTGAAAGATAAAACCTCAGACAGTTTACATGAAAATGTTCTTGCATGTGGCATCCCAAAAGTATTTACAATGAAGGTATCTGTTATTTGTTTTTAGAAAGAAAATGCATCAATTAACTATGCATTCTAAATATTGGCATATTTAAAACTTAATAATGAAAACACTTAAAATTATTAATTGAACTTAAAACTAAAGTACACATTACATGATACAAATGCACTGTAAACAAATATGCTTATAATAAAAAATTAATTATTTAATTAAAGCACTCTAGCTCTGTCAGCAGTTTCTTTAGAAACACAATTTCATCTCTCATTCTCTTGTTTTGTTGTTTGAGTTCCCAATAACTTAAGTTGGCCTTATTGCTTATCTCATTTTGCCTCAGCCTCCAATTTTTATACTTATATTCCCCTCTGTAAATATCACCATTTAAATTCCTGTCTCTCCAGTTTCCTGTATTTGATCCTCTACTATTCTGATAGCCCCAAACATTCCTTCTGTTACCCCTCTCTGATTCCTGCCTGTGAATAGTCAGATTGTTCTCCATTGACTGCTTCACTGCAGAAATTGCCTTAATGGTGTATGGGTGATAGTTCCACCACTTCTCAGCTCTAGTGAGCACCATCTCTACGTTTGTGGAGTTTGGATCATACAGCTTTAAAACTCCTGACATTTTCTGGGGAGAGCTTCAAGTACCCTCTGTGTGTGAGCTGGTGACCCCCAGACCATTTGGGTCTGTGGCTGGCACAGCACACACCAGAATAAAACTCTTTTTGCTACTTCAAATGGTCCATCTAGAGGTCTCATGGTAATTTCACTAATCTCTTTTTCTAGACTAGTAAAATTGAAAAAGGTTTCAACTATTCTCCCAGCCTGATCAGATATGCTTGAGGTGAATCCTAATAACCTGTTGGCATAGGGGCACATGGCATCTTAAAGCAATTCTGTCCATTCCTGCATGCTCATACCTAATTTTATGGCTTTTTCAGATCCCTTGTGAAACCAATGTGAAAAGTTATTAAAGCTGTTTGTGGGGATTGTGCCCCACCATTTCTGAAAAGTGTCTTTATCTGCTACAGTCATTGGCCTAGTTTGATTTGAAAAACCTGTAGGAACTTTCAGGATGTTAAAATGCTCAGATATTATGACAGGGGCAATTGGAACAGAACTTGGATTTTTAGTGAGGCCCAGTGGCATATTATCTTGTTTTTTCACTTGTTTTGGCTCTCTTTGTGACAGTAAGTGATCACAATCAGCATTGTTTCCAGAAATATCACTAATTATGTTTTCTTCTTGTTTTATTTTCATCTGTAACTCAGTAGTTTTATTTGAGTATTCGTTTCTGCTGTGTTCTGTTAATTTTAATTGACGTTGTAATTTACTGATCTGTATGGTGTTAGTTAAAGCAGAAAGCTTAATACAATCTCTGTCAGTCTGTGTGTTATCTAACTTTAATTTAAGGTCTGTATTTTGCTCTGTCAGGTCTCCAATAATGTTTGTTAGTCCCCTTATTGTTGAAATCACTGCCTTCGCTATCATACATTGTCTTTTATTATTATTATTATTAATCTTTTTAATAGATACTACCTGTGTTAGAATCTCTAAAACACTTTCGCATTTTTGGTTCTTAGCTTCTGGGATGAGGAATGGACCATTGTATTTATGAAAGTAATTGTTAAAATAATCACAGATTTCCTGTAAAATATAGTTTTTTTCCAGACATTTTAACAGATAGCCGTTAGAACTAAAATAATAAAATAAAAAAATAATAATATATATATCAATATTTTCCTAACCACTGAATGTAATCTGGGGAACAGACTCTGAATAGTGTGTCTCTCATAGCATAGTAGTTTTTTTATTTTTTTAAATGTTTACACAGGATGTACAGGGTACCATTGAGATGCTAATTTTACACAGCAAAGGACATAGCAGTTAAGCCACCTAGAAGAGGTAGTAATTAGATCTGTTTATAAGCAGGTCAGTATTCCAGCAGAGGTGGTAATATAGTTAAATTTAGTTTTCCTAACCACTGCTCAGTATTCTTTATTTTAAATCTGGGGAACAGACTTCGAATAGTGTGTCTCTCACGTATAGTTTGCCAGACTATTTTTCCTGCCCCAAATGCAAGGAATTATCATATCTATAGAGCAATGAAACACCAGACTAAACAGAAGTTAAGAAACTTAGACTTTCTGTAAAGGAGATAACTTTGTATATATAAGGAGCAGAAATCAAGCATTTAAAAAAAAAAACAAACAAAACAAAAAAAACAAAAACATTTGTAGTCCTAAAATATAAACCAAATTGAAAATGCAGGCTAAATTAAACACCCGTCAGATGTTTTTAGTTTAAACAGTGAAAAATAAAAAATAAAATAAAAAAATGTTTGTGCTTTTTAAATCCAAATAGTGTGTCACACACTCACAAAACACCTTACCAAACTACCTCCTGCACCTTCCCCCAACAGGAAGGAATTTACATTAATATATGTATAGGGCAAGCTACAGTTCTAGGTGTAACACATTCACAGAAATGAATCCTTTGTAAAACTCTACTCTTTTTAAATACAGTACTGCATACAAAAACTTTGCTATAAAACACCAAATCTATCTTTACTGCAGTTAAATTTAAACATTTTGCAGTAACACACAATTGTATTATTTGTGCTAAAATGAGAAATATACTTTGACTGAGGCCCTCCCCCATGTAACTCTATGCAAATGAAAATTTATACAGACAATTCCACCTGAAATACAGGTTTTCCAAACCATGCATTTTTTTCAGAAAATGTTTAAAAAAATAATAATAAATATAAATATACTTCATCCAAATTTGTAATGGGACTTTTTATGGTTCAGTAATGGAAGTGGTTGAAAGACTCCATATAAAGCTTTTTTTTTTTGATCTCAGCGTTTTAAAAGTGGATGTTTATTTTTTCTATATAGCAATAAAGTTTGCAACTCTTTCACTTTGGAAATCTGGTGACCCCTTAGGTACTAAAACCTGCAAGCCGAAGTAAACCTTACCTTGTTGCTACTGCTGTAATTAAGAAATAAAGATTAAGTGTCAATAAAGAAAGAAGGAAAGGCTATGCTAGAGGTTACATAAAGAAGAAGAGGAGCCTCAGGCTTGTTGCTTTTTGTTGGAAGATTGACTCTATTAGAGGGAAAATTTTAACTGAAGGGACACCATTATTTAGTAACTAATTATACCAGAGAGAAAAATCTACTAAAAGGATATTGACTGTTTTAGGAACTTTGGCCAATAACTTTATTGGACTTTAAAATATTTATGTGAATTTATTTTTTTCCTCCTTATGACTCTATTAGGGGGTCTAGGATACCATAAATTGGTGATTTTTAATTAGAGGTTTTCTTTTTTTTTTTTTTTTCTTCTTTTTTCTTCTCACAGGAATAATAGGTCTTCAGTTTATATATCATATGAGAAAATGATTGAGAAATGTAAATGACTTATTATATATATGGAAGGTTAAGTTAAACTCTTTATATAAAAGAGGATAAAAGGCTCTAACACACTCTAGTTAAATAACTAATTGATTGGGAATTCCTCATCCCCAATATTGTCATTATTCACTACAGTAGTTTTACAGTCTATGGCCATTTGATATATTATTAAGTGCTATTTGTTTATGTTTGTTAAAATCTAGGAGAACTGATCATAAGATTAGTTGCTTGCTATTTTGGTTATTTTCAATTTCAATGGTACATCCTATGGGGACTGGGTGGTGTAAGAGGTAGGGGGAAGGAGATCTTTATATTTGTAAAAATTTTTGTTTATACCCCTAAATGTTTTTGAATGATACTCCTGTATTGGAGATAATTAATTGAAACTACAAACGAAAGAGAGTAAGAAAAGAATTCTACTGTAAATAGAATGAGTGAGAACTAAGTGAGAACCATCCGTAATTACTTTTCAACATTAACATATTTTTTAGTGCTAATCTGGTAAAGATTTTGATATTGGTATTAGGCTGATTAAATATTTAGATAATTTTTTGTCTAAATTATATCACAATAAGTATAATAAGATCTAGACCAGTAATTAGCAATTCTTATAATAGTGAAGTAAGTTGATAAGATATCTAGCGGACGGGCGCAAGTTTTATGGAAAAATTCTTCTTAAAAAACAATATGCCTCCCAAAAAACAAGGAGACAAGCAGACAAGATTATCACTAGATAGGTTCACAGAAAGACCTATGGCAGCAGTAGAGACTATATCTGACAAAGAAGGAACATCTTTGATTACACAAATTACTGAAATTCTAATTCCTAAAATAGATGGGGTACAAAAAGAAGTTCAAAGAGATATACAAACGTTAGCATTGGAGATTAAGAATTTTCAACTCAGATTAGGTGAATCAGAGCAGAGAATTTCTGACATTGAAGATGGTCAGACATCCCTGATAGAAAGAATAATGGAATTAGAGAAACAGAATAAATCATTAGTAATGAGATTGGAAAATCTAGAGAATCGCTCGAGACAGAAAAATTTAAGAATATTGGGAATCTCTGAATCTATAAAGCCAAATGAGTTAAAAGAATTTGTGGAAATAGAGTTGCCAACTCTATTAGGAATATCTAATGAAAAAGGTCCTTTCTTGGTAGAAAAGGTCCAGAGAATAAATGTGGTAAAGAAAAACAACTACGCTCGAGATTTTATAAGGCCTGTATTAGTAGAGTTTGCCAGCTTCAATACTAAAATGTTGATATTTAATGCATACAAACAAATGAATTCATTCTTTTTTCAAGATAGAAGAATCTCTATCTATCAGGACTATGCAGCAGAAACGGCTAGAGCTAGAAGAGAGTTAATACCGTTGTGTAATGAGTTGAATAATAAAGGTTTTCAAGCCTTTGTGATTTTTCCAGCAAAAATTAAGATTTTACTTCAAGATGAAACAAAAATTTTAAACAGTAGAGAAGAAATAATGAGGTTTCTAGAATCTGATAAAAATTAGGAGGTTAGGAGAGGGGGAGAGACGTTAGGAGGTATAAATGAAATATAGATAGTGTTTTTTTTTTTTTTTTTTCTTTTTCTTTCACAGTTAGGTTGTTGGGTTCACTGAAGGTATCTATATAATATTACTATTATAAGTGAATAATAAGAATCCTAGAAGATTAATAATTGAATTAAATGGGCACTATTAAAGGGTAAGAAGGAAGTGATAAATAAAGAAAAGAGGTAGAAATTAACTTAGAAGATTCACATTAGCTACATTTTCAAAACACTATTTATAATTTTCACATAAAGCAACACTTAGAGTAAAATAAATTCACGATATTAGCCCATTGGGTTTTTTTTTTTTTTTTTCTCCCACACAGTTGTGTTATCAGGTTCACTGAGGGTAATTTATATAATATTCTTATTGTAAGGGAATAATAAAGAATTTAGAATATTAATAATCGAATTAAAGGGGTATTATTAAAGGGTAATTAGGTAGTGATAAATAAAGGAAGAGGAAGAAACTAACTCTGAAGATTCACATTAAACATACTTTTAAAATTCCATTCACAACTTTCACATAAGGAAGTAAAATAATTTTACGACACTAGCCCCCGTCTTTTTTTTGTTTTGTTTTTTTGTTACTCCCCCTGAAGTCTCTCCGCCTCTCTTGATTTCCTTTTTAGAAAGTTTCATGTAAAGTAAAAATGATAAATATATCATCTTGGAACGTGGGTGGGATTAATTCCCCCATAAAAAGGAAAGCTATCCTTAATCACTTAAAAAAAATAGGTAAAGTAGATCTAGCCCTTCTACAAGAAACTCATTTACTAGACAAGGAACATGAGAAACTGAAAAGAGATTGGGTGAAAGAAGTGGTTTTCTTATCATACAAAAAAGCAAGTAGAGGTTTGGCAATCTTATTCAGTAAATCATTGGAATATGAGATTAAAAAGACAATTTATGATCCTTTGGGTAGATGTATAATAATATCACTGGTTATCAATAAGGTACAAACAACGATATGTAATATTTATGGTCCAAATGAGACCAATCGTTCATTCTGGGAAAAACTATTAAAAACTTTGCTTAAATACGTGGACACTAATTTAATAATAGGTGGTGATTTTAATTTAACTCCAAATTTTGTCTTAGATAGAAGTAAGAACACCTTGGGGAGTCAAAAAAAGGGATCTATTAAAAGAGGGAATTATGATAAAAAAATGGTAAATTTATTATCGGAGACACTAGGATTAATAGAAGCTTGGAGATATAAAAATCCAACACAAAGAGAATTCACGCATTACTCAAAAGCGCAAGTTTCCTTCTCTAGGATTGATTTCTTTTTGATCTCCAAGGCTTTATCAACACATATAGAGGAAGTGAATGTTAATGAAATTATTATCTCGGATCACGCTATGATAGATTTAAAATTATCTCTAGGTGGGAAACATAACGGAACAATTAGTTTTAGATATCCAAAGTTTTTATATGGATCGGATCACTTTAGAGAACATATTAAGCAAAAATGGAGAGAATACTTAAATTTTAATGTTAAGAGTTGTCAAAATAATGAAACCATCTGGGAGGCGGGGAAAGCGGTAATCAGAGGAGAAATAACTGCTTATGTATTAAACCATAATAAAGAAATTAATAGACAATATAAAGAATTAAGTGAAAAAACAGCATTTTCATATAGCCAATTTATAGAAGTTAGATCCGAATTTTGGAGGAAAAAATATATGGAGGATAGGAAAGCATTGGAGACACATTTAAATCAACAGGCTATAAGAGATATTAGGAAAGAAAAAGGGAAACTATATAGATTCGGAAACAGATCAGGAAAGATTTTGGCTTCTATAGTAAAAATACAAAATTCAGCGAAACAAATTTTATCTATAAAATCTAAAGAAAAAATTTTAATTAAAAATTCTGAGATAGTAGAGGAATTTAGGAAATATTACTGCAAGCTATATACATCTGAGAGTAGTAAAGAAGAAGGAAAAAGTGAACTTTTTATGGATGAGGTTAAAATGCCAAAGATCTCACAAGAACAACAAGATTCCTTAAATTCCAAGGTAACCGTACAAGAAGTTGGGGAGGTAATAGCTAGTTTGCCTTTAGGTAAAGCTCCGGGACCAGACGGCCTTCTGTCAGAATGGTATACAAGTATGAAGGAATCTGTATTAGAGATAATGACAAATTTATTTAATGACTATCTCAGTGAAAATATAAAGCCCTCGACAGTGTTTTCAGCGGCTAACATTATAGTAATCCCTAAAAGTGGGAAAGACCCACAATGTGTTACTTCATATCGCCCAATATCTCTTCTTAACCAAGATTACAAGATATTGGCCAAAATACTTTCTAACAGATTAAAAAGTCTCCTCCCAGAATTAATTCACAAAGATCAATCTGGGTTTATTCAGGCGAGATCATCCAGTAAAAATATACGTAAGGTTCTTCACATGGTAAATTACTTCTGGCTTTTGAAACAACAAAGGAGTAGTGAGTCGATTCCAAACACTCTGCTCTTAGCCTTAGACGCTGAAAAGGCGTTCGACAGAGTTGAATGGCCATATCTAACATCATGTTTAACAGAATATAATATAAAAGGCCCATTTAATAACTTTATTAAAAATGTTTACTCAAAAGCAAATGCATCAGTTTCGGTTAATGGTGAGATTTCAGCTAGATTCACTATGGGTAGAGGAACTCGTCGGGGATGTCCCATATCCCCTCTTGTATTCAATTTAACATTGGAACCTTTGGCAATCAAACTAAGAAATGTGTATACAGGTATAGAAATAGAGGATAAAAAATACCACCTCTCGTTGTACGCAGATGACATGCTGCTTTTTATTCAAAACCCTGAGATACATTTAAATAAGATCCTTGCTGTTATTTCTGATTTTGGCCAATTTTCAGGTTTCAAAGTAAACTATACAAAATCAGAAGTATTATGGTTGAACAAAAGAGACATAGAGGTTTTAGGAAAGTTGCCATTTATAGAAGCGCCAAATTTTATAACTTATCTAGGGATTGATATTTCCCCAAATCCGGAAAATTGGTACAAATTAAATTATGAGAAAATATTTGTATCTTTAGAAAAATCTCTTAGAAGATGGAGTTCATTACCCATTTTGTTAATGGGAAGAGTACACATAATCAAAATGATGATCTTACCTAAGTTGTTATACCCTTTAAATATGTTACCAATATTAATACTCAGAAAGGATTTGGAAAGATTAAACAAGATTTTTACTAGGTTTATTTGGAAGGGGAAAAAAACACGCATTAGTTTAGAAAAATGAAAGCAACCAATGTTACAAGGTGGATTAGGGGTACCGGATGTCTATTTATATAATATTTCATCACTAACCAGGATAGCTATGGAGTGGTTGATGGGCACTGAATATTTTTCTGAAAGCTCCTTGGAAAGAATAGTAGTAAGAGGAATAAATAAAGCATTTGTACTTCATATGGCCTGGAAAGATATTGATAGTGCACTTAGGAATAATATTATGTATAGAGATATTCTGAGAGCATGGCATTTCATCAGTAAGATCATGCACTTTCCAATTAGAGGATCGATATATTTACCCATAAACGGTAATCCAAATTTTAGACCAGGTATGAACTCTGTTATATTTAGGGAATGGGAGAAGAAGGGAATATATAAGATAGGAGATTTATTAAGTCCTTCGAACAGATCAATATATACATTTAAGGACCTCCAATGTAAATTTGGTTTATCTGATCTACACTACTTTGCATACAATCAAATAGCTCACTATACAAAGGAGATTATAAGTAAATTCCCCAATACCATATGGGAACCCCACCCCTTATATTTTATGACGGAGAATTATAAAAAAGAAATATACTCCTATTCAAGGTTATATAAGACATTAATAGACTCAAACTTAATTAGTATAAGGGAGAGGATTATTGAGGGCTGGCAAAGAGAGGCCTCTGTAAACCTGGAAGTATTGCAAATGGAAAAAAGCTTGAAAACTATTATGACAACTACTCATGACTCATATCTTAGGGAATCTCAAATGAAAGTTTTACATAGATTTTATATAACACCTAAAATGGCCTCAAGATGGTTTAACTGTAAAAGAAACTGTGTCAAATGTAATCTGTATGACCCGAATTTAAAACATCTGTTTTGGGATTGTCCGAAAATTGGTCAATTCTGGGCAAAGATCAGTTATTGGGCATCTAGGATTTTAAAATATAAGATTAACCTCAATTTTTTGAATATTTTACTTATATGTAATGAGCAGGTTAAACAAGGAAATATTAAACTGTTGTCCATGATAATCCTTTTAGGGAGAAAATGTATAATGAAAAAGTGGTTAACTAATAGAGGTCCTAGTATGAAGGAGTTCCTTAAGGGTATGTTAGAACAACTGAATATAGAACTATTTGATGTATTATATGATAAGGACGTAAGAATAACTGAGTTTAATAAAAAATGGGGGATCTTTATTGATAATCTAGATCCTCAGGAAAAAGATAGAATTTTGGCTCCACTTAGAATATAAGAGGCCTTTACTTTGACTTTAAGGTGGAACTAGTAGCTTTAGGGCTATATTTGCTCGAATTAGGCTCTGAAAGGGAAAACCACACAAGGTTTAGTTACACCTTGAGGAAGGGTTAGGAAGCTTCGTTTAGTTAAGATACATCAAACCGAATGTATAAGATGTTAAGAGTAAATGATATTCATTTTGATATTTATAAGATAATTGTCTAAAGGGGTAATATGAAATTTAAATTTACTTCACTTTAATCATGGCCTAAATCATGTATATTTTATGTGATGTCTTAAGTATAAGAATTATGATATGTAATTGTTGAAATTGTACGCAATGTAATGTTCAGGTGCATTATGGTTTACTTCATGTTTTTGTATTTTCTATGAAATATTTCTAATAAATAAAAAAAAAAAAAAAAAATTTAAACATTTTGCAGTAACACACAATTGTATTATTTGTGCTAAAATGAGAAATATACTTTGACTGAGGCCCTCCCCCATGTAACTCTATGCAAATGAAAATTTATACAGACAATTCCACCTGAAATACAGGTTTTCCAAACCATGCATTTTTTTTCAGAAAATGTTTAAAAAAATAATAATAAATATAAATATATATATATATATATATATATATATATATATATATATATATATATATCCTGCAATATTCTAAAATTAAATCAACATATTTTTTAATTCCTGCCAAACTAATTTGCATATGGATTTGTCTACAACTTCATGGCCGCCAAAATGTGGTTATTAATTAATTTAAAATATTTTTACTTTATACTAAATATAATTCTAATTTAGTACTAAATCTCTATGGTAAAACCACTAAACCAATACAAGTAAGTTGTGAAATAAACTCTATGAGAGGGTCTCCATTGTTTCCAGTTTATTTGGAATCAATATATGTTAATAATAAGAGAAATATTTACAGGTATATATACACATCTATTTTACAGCAAAACAGTCCAAATATTTAAGACAGGGCAACTTTACTACAATACTACAATTTCTGCAACATTGCTAAAATAATCACAGGATTTTATCCAAGGAATATACTTAGCCACATTCTCCAGTGTGTCCAAAATCAGCCATCCTTTCAGAAACAGGATAAGAAAGAAAAGAGAGCCAGAGATAGAGAGTGTTCCAGTTTTTATACCCCAATTCATTAGGAAGTGGTTTATCAAATGCCACTCAAAGGCTATTGGGAGTGTCCTACTTAGACAGACACTAGGCCAAAGAACTACTTGTATATTCATTTTTAAAACCAGCTATGTAAATTGCCAGGTATAAAATCTGTGAGCTATATTTTAATATTCCAGTGATAAAATGTCACCACAAGCAGTGGTAGAAGCATACAACAGAGGTCTTTGGTCTCAGCAGTAGTATAAGCATACCCAAGTATGTCAGCAGAGGTCTTTGGTCCAAGCGGCAGTATAAGCATACCCAAGCATGTCAGCAGAGGTCTTTGGTCTCGTAGCAGAAGCATACATCAGTATTACAACAGGGGTGTTTGGTCACAACGGCAGTATAAGCATACCCAAGCATGTCAGCAGAGGTCTTTAGTCTCAGCAGTAGGAGAAGCATACATCAGTATTACAACAGGGGTGTTGTGTCACAACGGCAGTATAAGCATACCCAAGTATATCAGCAGAGGTCTTTGGCATCAGCAGTAGTAGAAGCATACATCAGTATTACAACAGGGGTGTTTGGTCACAACGGCAGTATAAGCATACCCAAGTATGTCAGCAGAGGTCTTTGGCATTAGCAGTAGTAGAAGCATACATCATTATTACAACAGGGTCTTTGGTCCAAGCGGCAGTATAAGCATACCCAAGCATGTCAGCAGAGGTCTTTGGCATCAGCAGTAGTAGAAGCATACATCATTATTACAACAGTGGTCTTTGGTTCAAGTGGCAATATAAGCATACCCAAGTATGTCAGCAGAGGTCTTTGGCATCAGCAGTAGTAGAAGCATACAACAGGGGTATTTGGTCCCAGCAGTAGTAGAAGCATATATCAGTATTACAACAGGGTCTTTGGTCCCATCAGCAGTAGAAGCATACAGCAGTTCAGGCAGGCAAAGGTTAAACACAGACCTTGACAGTTCAGGCAGGCAAAGGTTAAACACAGACCTTGACAGTTCAGGCAGGCAAAGGTTAAACACAGACCTTGACAGTTCAGGCAGGCAAAGGTTAAACACAGACCTTGACAGTTCAGGCAGGCAAAGGTTAAACACAGACCTTGACAGTTCAGGCAGGCAAAGGTTAAACACAGACCTTGACAGTTCAGGCAGGCAAAGGTTAAACACAGACCTTGACAGTTCAGGCAGGCAAAGGTTAAACACAGACCTTGACAGTTTAGGCAGGCAAAGGTTAAACACAGACCTTGACAGTTCAGGCAGGCAAAGGTTAAACACAGCGGGGTTTGATATCAGAGCGCGAAACAAACGTAGGCAGGGTCTATGGGCAGATACTCAAATACCAAACAATAAGTATGGAATAATACAATTTATTACATATGATTAAAAGGTTGATACATTTTAAGATATACAACAGTGGTCATGGATCCATGTTACACTTTGATACAATAAAAGATTTTCCGTGAAACAATTAAAAGCAACAAAAGAATTCTAACAAATAATGTTTCTGACGCATAAAACTCTGATACATAGAATGCTAGGAGCGTGCTTACACACTCTAATATAAAAACAATGAAATACAATGAACAAGTAGATATAATTCAGGTTGCTTAAACCGGTTGGGAAGTGAAATGTGGATGGCTCAGATCTGAGGTTTTCCCTATGTGTTTAACCAACAAACCCTTAAACACAGACCTTGACAGTTCAGGCAGGCAAAGGTTAAACACAAACCTTGATAGTTTAGGCAGGCAAAGGTTAAACACAAACCTTGACAGTTCAGGCAGGCAAAGGTTTAACACAATGAACAGAATATATAGATACTGGCACCTAGGAGGAATACAAGCTCACTATGAGAGACTTCCCAACAAAGTCTAAGTGGAGAGATTACAAGATGAAGAGCATATAGGAGCACCAAAGGCTAAAGTATTCCACATGTCAAAAGATAAAGAAAATCACTTAAATTAATATATTAGCATCAAAATGGCAACTAACCATAAATGTACAATGTATTCCAGGAAACCAATTTATATATATAAAAAAGTATATTTATTAAACCACTAAACATATAAAAACAATCAAATGAGATATAACAATAAAGTGGATCGATAACTAAGCTATAGCTCAAACAGTCAAGCTATTGCATTTGATAAATGTATAAATGTATATTCGATGGAAGCTAATAACAAATAAGACCAAGACCAATAATTCCATGAAACATAATAAACAACCATAAGTACCCCAAATTAAAAAGTTAAATAGTGATTAAATAAATAGTTAATAGACCTTTAACCACACTGAGTTTTGGTGGTTATAGAGCCATATGCACTAATGGTGGTTTATAAAAACAAATTAACCAACTAAATGAGATTAAAAAGTGTGACGATTACACCACCATATACTGGGGTTATATTCAGTGAGTGTGCATATAATGTGTATAAAGGTGCAGGATGAACCAGTGTACAAAGTGTTATAATATAATGAGTGTACAAAGTGTTATAATATAAACTGTGTGAATTATCAAATAAATTAAGTAAGGGTGATAGTTAAAAGGAATTAATTATCAGAATAACAATCAAAATAACCAAAAAACATAAAACATAGAAATGACGATATAATTATAAATAAAATAGTTGTGCCAGCACAATAATCCCTATTTGCTACGTGGTAAACAAAAGTCTCAATTCATTCCCTAGGAGATGATAAAGTCCCAATAGAAATGTTCCAATAAAACGTAATTCCTTGTATATGTATATACCAGTCAAAAAATAAAAAAGCGATTGAAATCCGGATGGTACCTATAAAGAAAAAAAGAAAAT
>NC_069505.1:626725650-626803150 GCF_027579735.1 Bombina bombina
AGCCAGACAGAGACCACAAAAAGTGCCAGAACTATCGCCCAATATCTCTCATAAACCAAGATGTTAAGATATTTACGAAAGTAATCGCAAACCGACTTAAGCACATCATCCCCCACTTGGTCCACCCAGACCAGGTGGGATTTATCAAGGACAGGGAAGCCCCAGACAAAATCCGAAAAGTTACCAACTTACTACAATTTCTAGGAGAGACACGAACGCCTTCTCTGCTCCTATCTTTGGATGCGGAGAAGGCGTTTGATAGAATAGATTGGGACTATATGTTCTTAACACTACACCATATGGGTTTTGAGGGAGCATTTATAAAAGCTTTAAAAGTTATATACTCGCATCCAGAAGCCCAGGTCTCATCAACAGGATATAAATCGAAATCCTTCCCAATTCGCAACGGTACCAGACAGGGGTGCCCCCTGTCCCCATTGCTCTTCGCACTATGTATAGAACCACTAGCAGTTACGATCCGCTCACACTAAGACATATCAGGGGTTAAAATAAATACATCAGAATACAAACTCTCTCTCTTTGCTGATGATATTTTATTGACCCTGACGAATCCATTAATATCTTTACCGAACCTCTATCAAACAATAAGGAAATTCTCAACCATCTCGGGATTTAAAATCAATCCAGACAAATGTGAAGCTTTACCCATTGCGATACCCCAACAGACTAAAACAATATTAGAAACGCAATTTAATTTTAAATGGATGAAACACACACTAAAATACTTGCGAATTCAGATCCCAACTTGCCCCACTCAACTATATAAAGTAAACTACATCCCATTGTTTAGGCAAATAAGAAGGGACATGACAAAATGGAAGAGCTTTCATTTCTCATGGTTAGGTAGAATAGCGGCGGTAAAAATGAATGCCATGCCACGAATACTGTACTTATTCAGAACCCTCCCTATAAAAATAATAAAACCAGATTTAGAAACAATACAAAAAGAAATTTCAGTATTTATTAGGGGAGACAAAACTAATAGGATAGCAAAATCTATCTTAACTAGGCACAAGTCACTCGGGGGCATTGGAGCACCGAACTTAATAGACTACTACAATGCAGCCAGACTAGCTCAAGACTCACTACTCTTGAAGAGGTCGAGGGGAATTATATGGCCTAATGTGGAAGCGAAAATAGGGGGCTGGGATGAAGCAGATTTAATTATCTGGGACCCAGGGAGGGCACAGAAAGACGGAAAGACACCTAGACCCTACACCACAAACCTCACCATAAAGATCTGGAAGGCAGCGAAAACGAAATATAAACTCTTACAGCAGTATTCCCTATTAATACCAATCAGATATATCATGCCAGAAGACCTCTGGACCCAGCTTAAAAAATGGGAAAACAAAGGATTGTACAGAGTAGCAGATTACCTAATAGGTAGAAACATACTGACGTTTAACCAACTACAGACAAAGATTGACCCGATGAAGCTACACTGGTATATGTATCTACAGATACACTCTGTCTTACAAACATACATAAAACACCCTAGAGAAGAGACCACCACACCAATAGAGATCTTCTGTAAAACAGAAGAACGCAACAAACATACCATATCTCTACTGTATGTGTCTATACAGGCCAACCAAAACACTTCCAAGACCTTGACTATGCTGGCTTGGGAACGAGAACTACTTATTTGTAAAGATATAAAGGAATGGGAATTAATGTTTCAGAACGCAGAGAAAGGGCTGATTAGTGTAGATCTTAAAGAAAATGTTACGAAAACTATCCACCGGTGGTACTTAACCCCAACACGAACGGCCCATATGCACCCACAAGGCAACAGATTATGTTATAGAGGTTGTGGAGAAGTAGGGATTTATAGACACATGTGGTGGGATTGCAGAGAAATTAGGGGGACATGGGACAGACTTTCGGCCCTCCTCACTCAGATGCTAGATGAAAACATCAATCTCACGATCCAACAGGCTTTATTACATGAACATATCAGTAAATACCATAAACATATCAACACATTCATTAAGATCTTGGGGTCGATCCGATATAAATCGTCGCCCGCAAAAGCCGGCGACGCCAATATTTACGCTGATTTGGTATCCTATATACGGCGTAACCTAAAAGTTACGCGCGTATATTTCTGCCGTCGCCCGTAGTTTTTTGGGCTATAGGCAGGTATACCAAACCAGCGCAGTTTGGTATCCAATATGCAGCGTAAGGACTTACGTGGCGAAAATGGAGAAAACTTACTCCATTTTCACCTCGCCACAAAAAGGAGCCGTAAGAAGCCTTACGCTGACTATTGGAGCCCCGTAACTCCCTAAACTGGCTGCTAAAATAAACCTAACACCTAACGCATGCGCAATGTCTATCTCCCTGTCAACCGCGATCTTCTAAAATAAACCTAACACCTAACGCATGCGCAATGTCTATCTACCTGTCAACCGCGATCCCCCCCCCGAAATCCCTAATAAAGTTATTAACCCCTAAACCGCCGCTCCCGGACCCCGCCGCCATCTACATAAACTAACCCCCTACTGTGAGCCCCTAAAACCGCCGCCATCTACCTTATCTATCCCCTAATTAGAACCCCTTACACCGCCGCCACCTATATAAAAATTATTAACCCCTAATTTAATCTACCTACCCCGCCGCCAGCTATGTTATCTATATTAACCCTAAGTATATTATAGTTAATATAGTTATTACATTATATATATTAACTATATTAACCCTAATTATATTAGGGTTAATATAGTTACTATAGTATTTATATTAACTATATTAACTCTATCTAACCCTAACACCCCTAACTAAATTTATATTAAATTAATCTAATTCATTTATAAACTAAAATGTTCCTATTTAAATCTAAATACTTACCTATAAAATAAACCCTAAGATAGCTACAATATAATTAATAATTACATTGTAGCTATGTTAGGGTTAATATTTATTTTACAGGTAAATTGTTAATTATTTTAACTAGGTTTAATAGCTATTAAATAGTTATTAACTATTTAATATCTACCTAGTTAAAATAATTACCCAATTACCTGTAAAATAAATCCTAACCTAAGTTACAAATACACCTACACTATCAATAAATTAAATAAACTACAAACATCTATCTAAAAATACAATTAAATTAACTAAACTAAATTACAAAAACAAACAAACACTAAATTACAAAAAATAAAAAAAGATTACAAGATTTTTAAGCTAATTACACCTATTCTAAGCCCCCTAATAAAATAATAAACCCCCAAAATAAAAAAAATTCCCTGCCCTATTCTAAATTAAACAAATTTCAAAGCTCTTTACCTTACCAGCCCTTAAAAGGGCCTTTTGTGGGGCATGCCCCAAAGAAAACAGCTCTTTTGCATACAAATACAATACCCCCCCCCCCATTACAACCCACCACCCACATACCCCTATTCTAAAACCACCCAAACCCCCCTTAAAAAAGCCTAACACTACCCCCCTGAAGATCTCCCTACCTTGTCTTCACCACACCGGGCCGAACTCCTGATCCGATCCGGGCGATGTCTTCCTCCAAGCGGCAAAGAAGAATTCTTCCTCCGGCGATGTCTTCCTCCAAGCGGCAAAGAAGAATTCTTCCTCCGGCGACGTCTTCCTCCAAGCGGCAGCAAAGTCTTCATTCTTCCGGTGGCATCTTCAATCTTCTTTCTTCGCTCCGCCGCCGCGGAGCATCCATCCCGGCCGACGACTGAACTTGGAATGAGGTACCTTTAAATGACGTCATCCAAGATGGCGTCCGCCGAATTCCGATTGGCTGATAGGATTCTATCAGCCAATCGGAATTAAGTTAGAAAAATCTGATTGGCTGATTGAATCAGCCAATCAGATTCAAGTTCAATCCGATTGGCTGATCCAATCAGCCAATCAGATTGAGCTTGCATTCTATTGGCTGATCGGAACAGCCAATAGAATGCGAGCTCAATCTGATTGGCTGATTGGATCAGCCAATCGGATTGAACTTGAATCTGATTGGCTGATTCAATCAGCCAATCAGATTTTTCTAACTTAATTCCGATTGGCTGATAGAATCCTATCAGCCAATCGGAATTCGGCGGACGCCATCTTGGATGACGTCATTTAAAGGTACCTCATTCCAAGTTCAGTCGTCGGCCGGGATGGATGCTCCGCGGCGGCGGAGCGAAGAAAGAAGATTGAAGATGCCACCGGAAGAATGAAGACTTTGCTGCCGCTTGGAGGAAGACGTCGCCGGAGGAAGAATTCTTCTTTGCCGCTTGGAGGAAGACATCGCCGGAGGAAGAATTCTTCTTTGCCGCTTGGAGGAAGACATCGCCCGGATCGGATCAGGAGTTCGGCCCGGTGTGGTGAAGACAAGGTAGGGAGATCTTCAGGGGGGTAGTGTTAGGCTTTTTTAAGGGGGGTTTGGGTGGTTTTAGAATAGGGGTATGTGGGTGGTGGGTTGTAATGGGGGGGGGGGTATTGTATTTGTATGCAAAAGAGCTGTTTTCTTTGGGGCATGCCCCACAAAAGGCCCTTTTAAGGGCTGGTAAGGTAAAGAGCTTTGAAATTTGTTTAATTTAGAATAGGGCAGGGAATTTTTTTTATTTTGGGGGTTTATTATTTTATTAGGGGGCTTAGAATAGGTGTAATTAGCTTAAAAATCTTGTAATCTTTTTTTATTTTTTGTAATTTAGTGTTTGTTTTTTTTTGTAATTTAGTTTAGTTAATTTAATTGTATTTTTAGATAGATGTTTGTAGTTTATTTAATTTATTGATAGTGTAGGTGTATTTGTAACTTAGGTTAGGATTTATTTTACAGGTAATTGGGTAATTATTTTAACTAGGTAGATATTAAATAGTTAATAACTATTTAATAGCTATTAAACCTAGTTAAAATAATTAACAATTTACCTGTAAAATAAATATTAACCCTAACATAGCTACAATGTAATTATTAATTATATTGTAGCTATCTTAGGGTTTATTTTATAGGTAAGTATTTAGATTTAAATAGGAATATTTTAGTTTATAAATGAATTAGATTAATTTAATATAAATTTAGTTAGGGGTGTTAGGGTTAGATAGAGTTAATATAGTTAATATAAATACTATAGTAACTATATTAACTATATTAACCCTAATATAATTAGGGTTAATATAGTTAATATATATAATGTAATACCTATATTAACTATAATATACTTAGGGTTAATATAGATAATATAGCTGGCGGCGGGGTAGGTAGATTAAATTAGGGGTTAATCATTTTAATAGAGATGGCGGCGGTGTAAGGGGCTTACATTGGGGGTTAATAATTTTAATATAGATGGCGGCGGTGTTAGGGGCTCACTTTAGGGGGTTATAGATATAATATAGCTGGCGGCGGGGTACGGGAGCGACGGTTTAGGGGTTAATAACTTTATTAGGTTGCTGCGGGGTACGGGAGCGGCGGTTTAGGGGTTAATAGCTTTTTTATTGTTAGGATAGTGAGGGGGGATAGCGGATAGAGGGTTAGACAGTGCGGGCTATGTTAGGGAGGCGTGTTAGACTTGTCGGGCTATGTTAGGGAGGCGTGTTAGACAGTGCGGGTATTTTAGACTTTAGTCAGGTTTTATAGGCGCCGGCAGTTTCTAACGTGCCGCAAGTCACTGGCGACGCCAGAAATTTGTACTTACGCAGATTTCTGGACATCGCTGGTTTGTCAGACTTACGGCACGTTAGCATCTGACGGCGACTTATATGGGATAGCTCGAGTTGCGAGCTGAAACTGCGGGCGACGCCGGTTCCCTCGCTTGCGCCGCAAACTGCGATCTATATCGGATCGCGCCCCTTATGCACAATCACGAGGATATGCATAGCTAAATATTGGAAAACTGGAGCTCCAACTTGGACAGAGATTCACAACAAAATCCAATATACATACACCATGTACGAGATAGCGTCAAATACACTAGATAACAAGGAAACTACCCAAGCAGTGTGGTATTACTGGATAAGTAATGGTTCCTCAACCCCGTGAGGTAGCTGGAGATCAGAGATCTAAGTGGCCATCAAAATACAACCACACTAAACACATTGATATGCACATATTATAGACCAAGAAACAAGGTGTCGTCACTCCCCCCTACCCCCCCTATCCCTGCAACCCAATTTTCAATTGTTAATTCTTAAGGTTTTAACTCCAAGTTACCCAACCCTATGTTTACTAGATTATTTAATTCAAGATACGGGAAATGTCTGGATACAAATGATTACTTTTAGCCAAGAAAGTTTCAGCCAGATATATTTATGTAGTGTAATATAGTTACAAAAAGCAAGCTGAACCAGTGGCTTGGAAGATGCCGTTTAGTGACGAATGATAACCACAGTTTGTGTGGTGATAACATACTGCTACATTTCTGATAGAACTGCTCATGGGCAAACGGCAACATATTGTTAAGATATCACTGTGACCAGTCAACAATACAATGTGTTTATGCATGTACAAACTAACCATCTGTAACCTATATGTCACTGTATACATGTAACGCAGTATTTCCAAACTCAGAGGGCAACAGAAGAAAAGATAATTTATGTAGCATTATTTTATTTATGTACTCTTGTTCTTCGAAAAATATAAAACAATAAAAATTATTTAAACATATAGTTCCTGATTGGAGATGGTGGTATCTTTCTAATTGTAGTAGATTTTCTACTTGTGCCCTCCATTCCGTTACTGTAGGGACGGTATTTTATTTCCAGTATTTTGGTATTAGTGTTTTAGCGCTATTTATCTTCAGTATTAATAGTGCTCTGCCTGTGCTGTTGCTAAGTTTGGGTCGTGATAGAGAAGGACTAGGCAGTTGTTTACTTATTTTATCTGTCATTTGCTTTAGGATATCTTTCCAAAATGTGTCTAGTTTGCTACAGTTCCACCATATATGTGTTGGATTTCCTACTTCTCCACATCCTCTCCAGCATTTGTCATTTGCTGTTTTGAATGTCATGTGGAGCCTATTGAGAGTGAGGTACCACCTTGTGAAGTATTTAAAGTTTGTCTCCAATACCTTTGTGGAGATTGATGATTTTTTAGTAGTCAGAAAGGCCGTATTTTAGTGTAATATTAGTTCCCAACTATTTTTCCCATGCTTTGGTGTATGTGGGTAGTTTTTGTGTGTCTCCTATCAGTAGTTGTTTGTATAATATGGAGATTGCATGTCTAGAAGAATTTTCTATTAAACATAGGGTTTCAAAAGGCATTAGTTTTCTGTGTAAGTGTTGTTTATTAGGGTGTGTGTCTATGTAGTGGCACATCTGTGTGTAAGAATACCAATTTAAGGAGCTGTCTGCCTGATTTTCCTATATATCTGCTAGTGTCCTATGCTTTTTGCCATGGTGAAATATTAATAACTAGTCCTAAAGCCCGTTCACACGGGCCATTTTTTTGCAGTACAGCGGTCCCACCCCTTGCTCTCTCTCTCCCCCTCTCTTTTGAGCTCTCTCTCTCCCCCATCTCTTTTGTGCTTTCTCTCCCCCCTCTCTTTAGAGCTCTCTCTCTCCCCCATCTCTTTTGCGCTCTCTCTCCCCCTCTCTTTTGAGCTCTCTCCCCCCCTCTCTATCTCCCCCCTCTCTCTCTCTCTCTCTCTCTCTCTCTCTCTCTCCCCTCTCTCTCTCTCTCTCTCTCTCTCTCTCCACCCTCTCTTTTGTGCTCTCTCTCCCCCTCTTTTGCTCTCTCTCCCCCTCTCTTTTGCGCTCTCTCTCTCCCCCTCTCTTTTGCGCTCTCTCCCCCCTCTCTTTTGCGCTCTCTCCCCCCTCTCTTTTGCTCTCTCTCCCCCCTCTCTTTTGTGCTCTCTCTCTCCCCCCTCTCTTATGCGCTCTCTCTCTCCCCCTCTCTTTTGCGCTCTCTCTCTCCCCCTCTCTTTTGCTCTCTCTCTCCCCCTCTCTTTTGCTCTCTCTCCCCCCTCTCTTCGCACTCTCTCCCCCCTCTCTTTTGCTCTCTCTCTCCCCCATCTCTTTTGCGCTCTCTCTCCCCCTCTCTTTTGAGCTCTCTCTCTCCCCCATCTCTTTTGTGCTCTCTCTGCCCCTCTCTTTTGAGCTCTCTCTCTCCCCCTCTCCTCTCTCTCTCTCCTCTCTCTCTCCCCCCTCCTCTCTCTCTCCCCCTCTTCTCTCTCTCCCCCCTCCTCTCTCTCTCCCCCCCTCCTCTCTCTCTCCCCCCCTCCTCTCTCTCTCCCCCCTCCTCTCTCTCTCCCCCCTCCTCTCTCTCTCCCCCCCTCCTCTCTCTCTCCCCCCTCCTCTCTCTCCCCCCTCCTCTCTCTCTCTCCCCCCTCTCCTCTCTCACTCATCTTCTCTCTCTCTCCCCCTCTCTCTTTTGTGCTCTCTCTCTCCCCCTCTTTTGCTCTCTCTCTCCCCCCCTTTTTGTGCTCTCTCTCTCCCCTCTCTTTTGCACTCTCTCCCCCCCTCTGTTTTGCTTTCTCTCTCTCTCTCCCCCCTCTCTTTTGTGCTCTCTCTCTCTCTCTCCCCCCTCTTTTGCTCTCTCTCTCCCCCCTCTCTTTTGCGCTCTCTCTCTCCCCCATCTCTTTTGCGCTCTCTCTCTCCCCCATCCCTTTTGCGCTCTCTATCCCCTCTCTTTTGAGCTCTCTCCCCCATCTCTTTTGTGCTCTCTCTCCCCCTCTCTTTTGAGCGCTCTCTCTCTCCTCCTATCCTCTCTCTCCCCCTATCCTCTCTCTCTCCCCTATCCTCTCTCTCCCCTCCTCTCTCTCTCTCCCCCTCTCTATCCCCTCTCCTCTCTCTCTCTTTCTCACCCCCCCTCTCCTCTCTCTCTCCCCCATCCTCTCTCTCTCTCCCCCCTCTCCTCTCTCTCTCTCGCCCCCCTCTCCTCTCTCCCCCCCCTCTCCTCTCTCTCTCTCTCCCCCCTCTCCTTTATCTCTCCCCCCCTCTCCTCTCTCTCTCTCCCCCCCCCTCCTCTCTCTCTCTTTCTCTCTCCCCCTCTACTCTCTCTCTCTCTCCCCCCTCTCTATCTCTCTCCCCTCTCTATCTCCCGACCGCGCCCAGCCACGCCCCCTTCATGCTCGGTCATGCCCCCTTCACATCGGTCACGCCCCCCGCTCTCTCTCCCCCTCTCTTTTGAGCTCTCTCTCTCCCCCATCTCTTTTGTGCTCTCTCTGCCCCTCTCTTTTGAGCTCTCTCTCTCCCCCTCTCCTCTCTCTCTCCCCCCTCCTCTCTCTCTCCCCCTCCTCTCTCTCTCCCCCCTCCTCTCTCTCTCCCCCCCTCCTCTCTCTCCCCCCCCTCCTCTCTCTCTCCCCCCTCCTCTCTCTCTCCCCCCTCCTCTCTCTCTCCCCCCTCCTCTCTCTCCCCCCTCCTCTCTCTCCCCCCTCCTCTCTCTCTCTCCCCCCTCTCCTCTCTCACTCATCTTCTCTCTCTCTCCCCCTCTCTCTTTTGTGCTCTCTCTCTCCCCCTCTTTTGCTCTCTCTCTCCCCCCCTTTTTGTGCTCTCTCTCTCCCCTCTCTTTTGCACTCTCTCCCCCCTCTGTTTTGCTTTCTCTCTCTCTCTCCCCCCTCTCTTTTGTGCTCTCTCTCTCTCTCTCCCCCCTCTTTTGCTCTCTCTCTCCCCCCTCTCTTTTGCGCTCTCTCTCTCCCCCATCTCTTTTGCGCTCTCTCTCTCCCCCATCCCTTTTGCGCTCTCTATCCCCTCTCTTTTGAGCTCTCTCTTCCATCTCTTTTGTGCTCTCTCTCCCCCTCTCTTTTAAGCGCTCTCTCTCTCCTCCTATCCTCTCTCTCCCCCTATCCTCTCTCTCTCCCCTATCCTCTCTCTCCCCTCCTCTCTCTCTCTCCCCCTCTCTATCCCCTCTCCTCTCTCTCTCTTTCTCACCCCCCCTCTCCTCTCTCTCTCCCCCCTCCTCTCTCTCTCTCCCCCCTCTCCTCTCTCTCTCTCGCCCCCCTCTCCTCTCTCTCTCTCTCTCTCCCCCCCCCTCTCCTTTATCTCTCCCCCCCTCTCCTCTCTCTCTCCCCCCCTCTCCTCTCTCTCTCCCCCCCCTCCTCTCTCTCTCTTTCTCTCTCCCCCTCTACTCTCTCTCTCTCTCTCCCCCCTCTCTATCTCTCTCCCCTCTCTATCTCCCGACCGCGCCCAGCCACGCCCCCTTCATGCTCGGTCATGCCCCCTTCACATCGGTCACGCCCCCCGCTCACGCCCGGCCACGTTCCTAGCAGATCAGCTAGGAGCAGGACTCAAAGGCCAGGTGTGTTTGTCCTCGTGCTGTCTCTACTGCGCATGACAGCTTCAGAAAAACATACTTGGCCTTTTATAAAATAGGATATTCTATTCTGTATATGACAGCTAGAGCCTGTTTGTGTGTCTTTGTGATTCCAGGGTAGTGTTGGGTTGTTGCAGATAGGTAAGGAAATGTTGGTGGAGGTATTTGTCAATTTATCCCATGTTGCAAAGAATTCTGTCAGTAAAGGATATTGTTGAATTTCTGCAGGCCTCTGTCTAGTGGAAATCAATGCGGCTATTGCTGCATTGCTCAAGTCTATTATGTGTCTGTCTATTTGAAGCCACTGTTTATGTGTGTTGTTTGTGCATCTGTCTAGAAGTTTGCGTAAAGCTATGGTTTCCTTATATGTGTGTATATTGGGTATCTCCAATCCACCTCTGTCTCTTGGTAGGTACATTGTCTGTTTTGCGATTCTTGGTCTGATGCCCTGCCAGATGAACTATTCCATGAGTGATTGGATCTTATCAAGGTACTGTGGTGGGAGATGTATGGGAGTGGTTTGTAGCAGGTATAATAATCTTGGAAGGATGTTCATTTTTACCACATTTATTCTGCCTATCCAGGAGATAGACTTAATTTTCCAGCTCTCTCCAGATCTACCATTAAAGCTTCTTCTAATGCTTTATAATTGGCTTGAAATACTATTTTGGGGTCCGGGGCTAAGTAAATGCCTAAATACTTCAGCTTCGTTTTTTGTCTTTCTAGTGGGTAGTTTGGAATCAGTTGGTTTAATAGTCTTTCCTCACATGTGATATTTATCATTTTCGGATTTGTGATGTTTAAAAGGAAGTTAGAAACATGTCCAAAGTCTTTGAACATTTCTAGGGTTTTTGGTAATGCTAATTCTACCTTGGTGAGTGCAAGTAAAATATCATCAGCCTATAGTGCCAATTTATGCTCTGTAAAAAGCATTTGATAAGAGACCATTAACTTTTACCTTAGCTGTGGGGGTGTATATAGTGAAAAGGCTTATTTAATACATTTATCGCCAAATTTCATTTTTTGCATAACCGCTTTTAGAACTTACCAATGGACCCGGTCAAAAGCTTTTTCACATCTGTAGAGATTAGGACTGCTGGGATATTATTATTCTTTACATAAGATATGATCTATAGCACTTTTAGGTTATTGTCCCTCGCCTCCCTACCTGGCACAAATCCCCCCTTGTCTGTGTTTATTAATTTGGGTAGGTAATAGTTTATTCTGGTGGCTAATATTTTGGCAAAAATTTTTATGTCTGAATTGGCCGGAAATTCTTGGGCTTATTCAGTTGTTTTCCCACTTTCGGGAGGATGGTGATATGGGCTTCTAACATATTATCTGTGAATCCCCTTGTGTTTAGAAGTGAGTTGAACATATTTGCCAAGGGTGATGTGAGGTGATGTACGTAAGTTTTATAGTATTTTATACTAAGTCCATCAGGGCCTGGACTTTTTCCACTAGGCGGGCATGTTTTTGATCGCTTTTTGTATCTCGTCTGTTGTTATGGGTAGGTCTTGGTGGTCTGCTTCTTCTTTGTCTAGTGTTGGTAGATCTAAGTCTGAGAGGTACGTCTCTATATCCTGAGATGTGGCTGTATCCTTAATATTGTATAGTGATGTATAATATTGTCTAAATACCTCTGCGATACTCTTGCTATCTTTGTTTGTGTCTCCTTGTGTATCTGAGATGGAATGTATGTATGTGTTAAGTTGGCGTCTACTAAGTGCTTTTGCTAAGGAAGAGCCTGCTTTATCTTTTACATCAAAGTATTTTTATTTCAATAATGCTGATTTTCTTTGAAATTCTTTTGTGATGTATTCTTTAAAGGAAATGTCTGGATCATGTTAGGGATTCTAGTATGGGGGCAGAGTGTAGGTTCTGTTTGTCTTCCTTTTCACAATAGCTTATTTGGGCCAATGTTGAATTCAAAAACTGTTTGCTTTTTCCCCCCTGGCTTTGTGTGCTATAAACTCTCCCCTCACTATGCATTTGCGTGCTTCCCATATAGTAGTTGGTGTTATTTCCTCTGAGTTATTTTCTCTGAAATAGTTTCTCAAGGAGATATCTACTGCCTGTTTAATTAAAGCATTCCCTAACATGAATTTGTCTAGTCTCTAGATGAAGGGTTGATATGGAATGTCCGACCAGTCTACAGAACATTGTAGTGGTGCATGGTCTGACCAAGTGATCGGCAAGATCCTTGATTCAGTGATCATGGATAGTCCTGTCTGGTCAGTAAGAATGTAATCTATTCTTGTGTATGTACTGTGTAGGTTCAAGTAGAAATTGTAGTCTCTAGCTTGCAGGTTGATTGTTCTCCAGGTGTCATGTAGTTTCAGTTGGTTTATATAGTTGGTGACTGCCTTAATCACTCGTTTGGGTGTGCTAGTGGTCCCTGTGGATGTGTCTAGTGCAGGGTCTACCGGTAAATTGAAATCCACACTGATGAATAATGTACCTTTAGCGTGTTCTAGTAATGATTGGGATATCGTTTTAAAGAGGTAGTGTTGGTCTTTGTTTTGTAAGTATATGTTAGTGAGTGTAACAGGTCTGTTATACAGGAGTCCCACTAGTATTATATACCTGCTGTTTATATCTTTTTCTATATATGTGGCCTGGAATTGGATGGAGTTTTTAAATAGGATTGACAGCCCCACCCCTTTTTTGGAGCTGCCCAATGCTAGGTAGGTAGTTCTGTACTTGTGGCTCATCAATTTTGATTATCTTCCTCTTTTAAAGTGTGTTTCCTGTAGGAAAAGGATGTCGATAGAAGTTTTGTATAGGTCCATGGATACCATGGATTTTTTTTTCGGGCAATTTAGGCCTTTCACATTCATGGTGGTGATAGTAAGTGCATGTATTGAAAAAAGAAAGAGAAAAACGACGGCACTACTGGTGCTGTGTCCCTGTTATATTGCTATGTGTAATAAGAGAAATGTATCTTATATTGATAACATACTCCGGGACTTAGGTGCTGTACACTGGGAGAAACAGATAATCGAGCATCAATTGCTGTTGCAATTGAAAGAATGTACTGGATAGCACTCAACAGCACAAAATCAAGCAGATACTATATGCACCATAGGTGTGGAGGCCCTAAGAATAGGGGTAGGATAAAACTTAACATTTATTATTAATATTAAAAGGGTGAAAAAATTCAAATAAAATTACAAGCAGTGTAATAGTAACTGAATGAGACCTGAGATAGAATTTCTCTCAGGGGCCTAGGTTTTTATATGATCAAAGAAACCTCTGTGTGCTCTCCAAGGAATATAACATATAACAATAGAAGGCAAAATGAACCGTATATCAAATTCTGGTCAATATCAGACCTATATCACATTCTTAGATATATTGGCCTCTATTGATACTATGTTCAGGGATTTAATAATATCAGTTGTGGTAAAATACCACAATATTATATATAGGAGGTGGGATCCTAGCAGAGATATCTGTGAAAAAATATTATTTATTCCCCTGTGTGTACTCGCATTAGGGATAAACCCCAGGCTATCTATAATACTAGGGGAATGAACAAAAATACTCAGGTATTGTGTTACATCAGTAACCGGGTAATGGTGTCGTCTAATATTCTCAGCAGACTTGCTCAGTAGTGCTAGGCTACTGGTTTACTCTTGGTATGTTTTGATATATAAACAGAGGTTAATTTCTCATAATAGAGAATGGTATCTGGACTGTTCGATTTTTATAAACATTTAAATAATGGTGTTGGGGACCTGAATAATTCACCCCTTCGTAGATGTATTAACATTTGTACTGCCTCCAGTAACTATAAACAATAATAGTAAATAGCTATTCAAGATTCAAAGGTACGTCAATGACTGAGTTACTGTCAGGTCTTAATACATAAGTATTTTGATTCTAATACGTACGGGGAGACTGTAATAAAGATCAATTTCAGGTGTTTGTTAAGTTAAGTACTTAATATCATATTGTGTGATACCAAGTATTCTGGTCGATAGCCACAGTGACCCTCCCCTCGCTGGCTATAGTATCTGATCCTATTTTAATAATTATTTAGGTAAGCAAGTGGTCATGTGATCACACACTGGCCTAGTTAAGGGTTGCAGTCATACGTGAATATCAATACATTGAAATGGATAATAATAAGTACTGGGGTAATAGGATATGCAAATACCCATGTTTTACTCGGTTCTGGCAACTTGTAAGGTGTTATGTCACAATTCAATGACAGCTGGTATGTGCTTTCAGGTAACTTGTGTGCAACGTTTTTTAGTATGCCACTGTTATGATATATCACAGGTTTACTTATCCTTATTTAGTTCATTATACAAGCTAATATTGCATTATACCTGCCTTTTGTTTGGCGTTAGTGTTCCCCCGGTACTTAATTCACATATTTGATAAAGGGTATCTTATGCGCCCCCTTGTACTCATATGTGCGCCAAGTGTGGTCAGATAGAGTATGTAGTGTTTATTTTAAGATCTGTATTTGATATACAAGTTGGCTGAGAATTAAGATGGAACATTAAAGTAGGTAGAGCGCGGAGTAAATTAGATTCTAGGTAGTGGAATTTATATGCTGAGTCAATCTCGGTTTCAATCTAAGCTCCCCGCTCTGCTTGTAATGAACCGGCTCTGCTGTTAAATCGCCTAAGGCGAGTTAGTACCCCACTTTTACTAAAGTTGTTATTTTCGATATAACTGATAGTCGGTAATAAGAGAGGGTATTGGTTAAACCTTCATATGTTTGTTGCGATACACAGCTCGGGTGAGCCCAAGTTCAAGCATTCACACAGACACACTGGTTTTAAGTTAAATTCTAATAAGCCATTCATTCAGTACTTCACACTGCTGCTTAAGTTAAAAAAGGAGAGAAAAAATCTCTGGCTGCCCTGACATGTTTCGCCTTACGGCTTTGTCAAAGGACCTTTGACAAAGCCGTAAGGCGAAACATGTCAGGGCAGCCAGAGATTTTTTCTCTCCTTTTTTAACTTAAGCAGCAGTGTGAAGTACTGAATGAATGGCTTATTAGAATTTAACTTAAAACCAGTGTGTCTGTGTGAATGCTTGAACTTGGGCTCACCCGAGCTGTGTATCGCAACAAACATATGAAGGTTTAACCAATACCCTCTCTTATTACCGACTATCAGTTATATCGAAAATAACAACTTTAGTAAAAGTGGGGTACTAACTCGCCTTAGGCGATTTAACAGCAGAGCCGGTTCATTACAAGCAGAGCGGGGAGTTTAGATTGAAACCGAGATTGACTCAGCATATAAATTCCACTACCTAGAATCTAATTTACTCCGCGCTCTACCTACTTTAATGTTCCATCTTAATTCTCAGCCAACTTGTATATCAAATACAGATCTTAAAATAAACACTACATACTCTATCTGACCACACTTGGCGCACATATGAGTACGAGGGGGCGCATAAGATACCCTTTATCAAATATGTGAATTAAGTACCGGGGGAACACTAACGCCAAACAAAAGGCAGGTATAATGCAATATTAGCTTGTATAATGAACTAAATAAGGATAAGTAAACCTGTGATATATCATAACAGTGGCATACTAAAAAACGTTGCACACAAGTTACCTGAAAGCACATACCAGCTGTCATTGAATTGTGACATAACACCTTACAAGTTGCCAGAACCGAGTAAAACATGGGTATTTGCATATCCTATTACCCCAGTACTTATTATTATCCATTTCAATGTATTGATATTCACGTATGACTGCAACCCTTAACTAGGCCAGTGTGTGATCACATGACCACTTGCTTACCTAAATAATTATTAAAATAGGATCAGATACTATAGCCAGCGAGGGGAGGGTCACTGTGGCTATCGACCAGAATACTTGGTATCACACAATATGATATTAAGTACTTAACTTAACAAACACCTGAAATTGATCTTTATTACAGTCTCCCCGTACGTATTAGAATCAAAATACTTATGTATTAAGACCTGACAGTAACTCAGTCATTGACGTACCTTTGAATCTTGAATAGCTATTTACTATTATTGTTTATAGTTACTGGAGGCAGTACAAATGTTAATACATCTACGAAGGGGTGAATTATTCAGGTCCCCAACACCATTATTTAAATGTTTATAAAAATCGAACAGTCCAGATACCATTCTCTATTATGAGAAATTAACCTCCGTTTATATATCAAAACATACCAAGAGTAAACCAGTAGCCTAGCACTACTGAGCAAGTCTGCTGAGAATATTAGACGACACCATTACCCGGTTACTGATGTAACACAATACCTGAGTATTTTTGTTCATTCCCCTAGTATTATAGATAGCCTGGGGTTTATCCCTAATGCGAGTACACACAGGGGAATAAATAATATTTTTTCACAGGTATCTCTGCTAGGATCCCACCTCCTATATATAATATTGTGGTATTTTACCACAACTGATATTATTAAATCCCTGAACATAGTATCAATAGAGGCCAATATATCTAAGAATGTGATATAGGTCTGATATTGACCAGAATTTGATATACGGTTCATTTTGCCTTCTATTTTTATATGTTATATTCCTTGGAGAGCACACAGAGGTTTATTTGATCATATAAAAACCTAGGCCCCTGAGAGAAATTCTATCTCAGGTCTCATTCAGTTACTATTACACTGCTTGTAATTTTATTTGAATTTTTTCACCCTTTTAATATTAATAATAAATGTTAAGTTTTATCCTACCCCTATTCTTAGGGCCTCCACACCTATGGTGCATATAGTATCTGCTTGATTTTGTGCTGTTGAGTGCTATCCAGTACATTATTTCAATTGCAACAGCAATTGATGCTCGAGTAAGTGCATGTATATTTGGCGTAATTGTGCTCTAGTGGTTTAGGGGTTAGGCAAGAGTGCTGTGAATATGGGTGTCAGAGGTGTGTGCTAGTGAGTATTGCGTCTCAACATTTTGGATGTAAAGTCTAGTTATTAAATGCTACAACAATCCAGTCTAACAAATCAAATGCTGTGTTATAATACTATCAGCACTTCAATACGTGTCTTATAGTTAGCTCTTATTCAAATATAACATATTGGTACAGTAATAAATCTTATAGCTGTAAAATATTAACTTACAGTAACAAATTACTTTTTTTTTAATAGTGGTTATAACAACAAGGGTAGTATCCCCACCCCCAAACCTAATCTTATGTGAGAAAAAATTAACATACGACCTGTAGCTACAATGGCTCCCCAATAGAACCAGTCCAAGTTGGGTTGTGCACTAAGTCAGAAAGCAGAAGGGTCTGGTGCTTGGGCCCCGGGTGAAAGGCTCTCTTTGTGGGCTCTCTCAATGCATATGTCTGGAGAGCTGTTTGTTCCTTTTATGGTTCTGAACAAGTCTTAAAGGCAGCCTTCTATTGTGGCTGGTAGAATTGATTCTGGAATGCCGTATTTGCATAAGTTGTTACGCCTGCCTCTATTGTCCAGGTCCTCTACTTTTTCCAGTAGGTGGTGTATGGTTTCTTCCTGGTCATATACCAGCTATGAAATGTGTTGTATGTCATTATAGGTGGTATTGCGGTTCTCTTCCAATGCTGAGACCCTGTTTGTGACCTTTGATAAGTCCTTTTTAAGTTCGCCATACCATTTCCCCTATTATCTCTTTAATATCATCTTTTGTGCACAGAGGTTGCACATCTTCTTTAGTTAATGCTGAGGGGCTGGTGGAGGGGGAGGGAGTTTGTTGGGGGTCTGTTAGGGCAGTTTGCTGATGGGTCCATTTTATGTGTTGTGTTAGCTGGCTCTTGATGCTTAAGGTAGTGTTGCATTAGCTTTGAGTTGCTATATTTCTCTGATGTATTTATGATGCGTCCAGGCATTGCCCAATTAAAAGATACTTTGAAGGCTCAATTACTAAGCACTATTGTATGTAGTTTTCAACGGAAGAAAGCCTTGTGAACTTTATGCTTTTCCCTTCCCTGGGGTGTAAATAATGCTACAGTGGGGCTTTTTTTATGTCAGCTGTAGCAGAATAGTGGTGTTATTTGCAGCAATCTACAGGTTATCTTGTGACTATTTCATTTAGCGTGGGAGCCTGTACCTTGCTTCTATGGTTAGCTGAGCTCTATAGTATGCACTGTGTTCCTGTTTAGGTTTTAGGATGTTTGTGGAGTGCCCTTACTTGTTACTCTGTGCGGTACTTGCCCAAGTATTGTCTGAGGAGCTCCTGTTTGATTGATGGGTCTTTGTCCCTATGATGCGGCACTGTCCGATCACGTGTGCTACATTTACCGCTCCTCCTGTTGTCAGTGGCAGAGTGGGGTTGGAGGGGTTCCCTGTTGCATCCTGTGTTCTAGCGTGGCAAAAGGGTCCTCCTGCAACTGCTCGGCTCGGCCCAGTCTGGGCAATCTGTGCGTGTGATTTTTCAAGGCCTCAATTTACGGCCGCACTTTCTTCCGCCTTGGCGCCCCTCACAGGTTCCTTCTCTTGGCTGCCTATCCTCAATGCAGTCCTGGGTAGATGCAATGTGGGTTTTAGGTGGTCTTCAGTGGCCATGTAGCTATTTCAATAAAGTTTGGTTAGTGTGGCCTAGAAGATTCAGGTGGCCATCTCCCTGAGCAGCCAAGCCATGACCCTATTATGTTGCATTTTCATCCACAGTTCCCACATTTTACTTGTATTTTAGTTAATTCATTGGGGCAACCTGCTCGACTATATCTGTACTAGCAAAAATCAGTAAATTGTCATTATTCTATAGTTTGAACATGGAGAGAAAGATAGATAGATGATAGATAGATGATAGATACAGACAGAGATAGATGGATGGATGATAGATAGATAGATGATAGATACAGACAGAGATAGATAGATGGATGGATGATAGATAGATAGATGATAGATACAGACAGATAGATGAATGATAGATATAGACAGAGATAGATACAGTAGATAGATAGATGGATGATAGATACAGACAGAGATAGATCTAAGAAGTACTGTCTCCCTGGACTAAGCTCTAACAATATTTACTAGGCTCTTCTAGAGAACTAAAATCGCTGGTATTAATTATAAAATAATACCTTAATGGTTTAAATTTTTTTTTATATTATAATATACAAATATTTTACAGATGAATTATGCAGCAGACAGTTAATCACAAGTTCTATATTAACCTAATATATGTCTTATGAAGAAAACAAGTGCACACAAAATATATACCATGGTATGTCAGATATCTAATGTAATTAATACATAACTACAAAACATCACATACAGCTTATCGGGAGTCATCTTTACCCTCACAAGGATGGAGACCAAGTCAGGTTCCAGCTCTCAGAAGCATTATCTGATGGAGGAATTTGATGCCAAGCTTTTCTGTGACACATATCACCATCTTGATTCTCACAATGAGCTTTATGATGAATTAACTTTACTTCCATTGAGTCTACTGCATAAGGCGTTACATTCAGGTAAGCTATAATTAGCTGACATGATATTCACCATTATTAAACATAGTAAATGGAGTATACAGTAGCAGCACAGAACTGTATCATTATATAATGATAATGCAAAGTAACATAGTACATGAGATTGGAAGAAGACAAAAGTCCATTGTGTTCAACCTATACAGATCCCGCCTGATTTAAAGAAGCTGACGATTGCGTTTTCATTAATACAATTACAAAGCTGACCTATTGAAAACAAGCAATAATATCTGTGAATTCTGTTTTCTAGCCAAAAATGTATCTAAGGCTCTAAGCCATTTTTAAATGTATTTGAGAAATTGGCATTTGCTAACTCCTTAGGCAACAAATTACACAAGTTGATTACTCTTACAGTGAATAATGCAGGTAGGTTTTGTTGGGTATATCAGAGACTGTTTAGCTCTCATGTGCTACTCCAATGAAAGCAAAATAAATGAGTGTATTTGGAAATAATGTTATATTTTCAATAATTACATTTTTTTATTGTTGAAATGTTGAATTTAATGGTCCTATAAAGTGCAATAAAACATGTTGAGATCTGTGCATATCCTAAAAGGGCTAATTAAGTACAAAATAGTTTGCATAAAAAATTGTTTAAAAATAAGGAAAAATACTTACATAGCCATACTGTCTGGAGTAGTCTGATCCACCCCCCTTATCAGTGTATAGACACAGGCATCGTATTTCAACTCAGTTCACAGCTTCTAGGCTCCAGCAGATAATCACTGTGCACTTTTAAATTCTATCAAAGCAATGGTAGATATAGATACAGTCATAGAAGGAAATGTGTGTGTGTGGGGGGGAGTTAGAACTTTACAATTCGGACGCTTAAAAGAAAGGGTTAATGGCGAGGCACTGCAGTATAAATTTGCTGGTAAAGTAATTAAAGTATATATTATTATATTTTGTCTCTATCCCAACTTGCTCTATTTCCCTTTACCACAAATCAGGTTTTCTGTTGTTCTGGCTGTTTATAAATCTTATCTTTTGCTACAGGTCGTATAACAGGACACAGTTTAATTGACCTATCAATTGGACCCAATGTAGGTCAACTTACCTCCATCTCAGAGTTCTTTAATGACATAACTATGCTGGAATTGAATGACGATTGCATAAAGGAACTGGAGAAATGGCTCAATACTCATGACAGTGCCTATGATTGGTCACACATTTTCAAGTACATTTCAGAAATAGATGGCAAAGGGTTAAGTATATTTCTAATATCTATGTTGCAGACTAGCAGTTCTCAAGCTCTCCGGGGGAAGGGGCACATTTGAGATAATTTTTAGATTTATGTTCCTATGTGATTCTCTATAATTGAGCCACAATGGAAAAATCTAGATGCAGGCAAACCTTATTTTATTCTGCTTCCCTTTATTGTGCTTCCCTTTATTGTGCTTCCTTTATTGTGCTTCTCTTTATTGTGCTTCTCTTTATTGTGCTTCCCTTTATTGTGCTTCCCTTTATTGTGCTTCCCTTTATTGTGCTTTCTTTATTGTGCTTTCTTTATTGTGCTTCCCTTTATTGTGCTTCCCTTTATTGTGCTTCCCTTTATTGTGCTTCCTTTATTGTGCTTCTCTTTATTGTGCTTCTCTTTATTGTGCTTCCCTTTATTGTGCTTCGCTTTATTGTGCTTCCTTTATTGTGCTTCTCTTTATTGTGCTTCCTTTTATTGTGCTTCCTTTTATTGTGCTTCCCTTTATTGTGCTTCCCTTTATTGTGCTTCCCTTTATTGTGCTTCGCTTTATTGTGCTTCGCTTTATTGTGCTTCCTTTTATTGTGCTTCACTTTATTGTGCTTCCCTTTATTGTGCTTCCCTTTATTGTGCTTCCCTTTATTGTGCTTCCTTTATTGTGCTTCTCTTTATTGTGCTTCTCTTTATTGTGCTTCCTTTTATTGTGCTTCCCTTTATTGTGCTTCCCTTTATTGTGCTTCCCTTTATTGTGCTTCCCTTTATTGTGCTTCCCTTTATTGTGCTTCCCTTTATTGTGCTTCGCTTTATTGTGCTTCGCTTTATTGTGCTTCCCTTTATTGTGCTTCTCTTTATTGTGCTTCTCTTTATTGTGCTTCCTTTTATTGTGCTTCGCTTTATTGTGCTTCCTTTTATTGTGCTTCCCTTTATTGTGCTTCCCTTTATTGTGCTTCCCTTTATTGTGCTTCCCTTTATTGTGCTTCCCTTTATTGTGCTTCCCTTTATTGTGCTTCCCTTTATTGTGCTTCCCTTTATTGTGCTTTGCAGATATTGATGTTTTTTACAAATTGAAGCTTTGTGTCGAGTAAGTCCATAAGCGCCATTTTCAACATATAAACACATTAATAGTATTAAATACACATGAATAAACACACACACACACAGTATATATATATATATATATATATATATATATATATATATATATATATATGCACATCTCCAGCAAAAAGATCATGACTCACTGAAGGCTCAGATGATTTTTAGCATGCGTCTCATAGTGCATCCTGATGGCTGATTACTATGAACTCTCAAGAGTTTCTGATCAGTATATTAATTAATCACTATTTGGTGTGACCACCCTTTGCCTTAAAAACAACATCAGTTTTTCTAGTTATACTTGCACACAGTGTTTTTAGGAACTTGGCAGGTAGGTTGTTCCAAACATCTTGGAGAAGTAACCACAGTTCTGTAGATTTAGGCAGCATCAGTTGCTTCTGTCTCTTCATGTAATCCCAGACAGACTTGATGTTGAGATCGGGGGGGTAGTTATCAACGTGTCTACTTTTCCTGCCTTCGCCGGCCCAATACGCCCGCCTAAGCTCGCCTCACATCGCCGCCGCGGACCTGCAAAAATTTGCCTAAGTTAGCAAAAAAGCTGTCAAAAAGCCGGGCACCAAGTACGGGGCGATGAGCAGCGGACTGTGAGAGTTATCACTCATCCGATCTCGCTGCTGTTTGGCTTTTTTACAGCTTTCTTGCTAGCCTGTCACTAAGCACTCACACTAACTACACTGTTCTACCCCCTATACCGAAGCCCCCGGAGCCTCCCGCAACTAAATAAAGTTACTAACCCCTAAACCGCCACTCCTAGACCCCGCCGCAACTCTTATAAATGTATTAACCCCTAAACCGCCGCTCCCGGACACCGCTGCCACCTACATTATACCTAGTAACCCCTATCCTGCCCCCCCTATACCGTCACCCTCTATAATAAAGTTATTAACCCCTATCCTGCTGATCCCGCACCTCGCCGCAACGAAATAAATAGTTTAACCCCTAAACCGCCGCTCCCTGACCCCGCCGCAACCTATATTAAATTTATTAACCCCTATCCTGCCCCCCCTACACCGTCGCCACCTATAATAAATTTATTAACCCCTATCCTGCCCCCCACTACACCGCCACCACTGTAATAAATGTATTAACCCCTAAACCTAAGTCTAACACTAACCCTAACACCCCCTAACTTAAATATTAATTAAATAAATCTAAATAATATTTCTATTATGAACTAAATTAATCCTATTTAAAACTAAATACTTACCTTTAAAATAAACCCTAATATAGCTACAATATAAATAATAATTATATTGTAGCTATTTTAGGATTTATTTTTATTTTACAGGCAAATTTCAATTTATTTTAACTAGGTACAATAGCTATTAAATAGTTATTAACTATTTAATAGCTTACCTAGCTAAAATAAAGAGAAATTAACCTGTAAAATAAAAACTAACCTAAGTTACAATTACACCTAACACTACACTATCCTTAAATAAATTATTCCTATTTAAAACTAAATACTTACCTGTAAAATAAACCCTAAGATAGCTACAATGTAATTAATAATTACATTGTAGCTATCTTAGGATTTATATTTATTTTACAGGTAACTTTGTATTTATTTTAGCTAGTTAGAATAGTTATTAAATAGTTATTAACTATTTAATAACTACCTAGCTAAAAGAAATACAAAATTACCTGTAAAATAAATCCTAACCTAAGTTACAATTAAACCTAACACTACACTATCATTAAATAAATTAAATAAATTAACTACAAATAACTACAATTAAATACAATTACATAAACTAACTAAAGTACAAAAAATAAAAAAGCTAAGTTAAAAAAAAATAAAAATAGGTTACAAACATTTAAAAAATATTACAACAATTTTTAGCTAATTACACCTAATCTAAGCCCCCTAATAAAATAACCCCCCCCCCAAAATAAAAAAATGCCCTACCCTATTCTAAATTAAAAAAGTTCAAAGCTCTTACCTTACCAGCCCTTAAAAGGGCCTTTTGTGGGGCATGCCCCAAAAAATTCAGCTCTTTTGCCTGTAAAAGAAAAATACAACCCCCCCAACATTAAAACCCACCACCCACATACCCCTAATCTAACCCAAACCCCCCTTAAAATAACCTAACACTAATCCCCTGAAGATCATCCTACCTTGAGTCGTCTTCACTCAGCCGAGCAGCGATGGAACCGAAGAGGACATCCGGAGCGGCAGAAGTTATCCTCCAAGGGGCGCTGAAGAAGTCTTCTATTCGGGCGATGTCATCTTCCAAGAGGCGCTGAAGAAGTCTTCTATCCGGGCGATGTCATCTTCCAAGAGGCGCTGAAGAAGTCTTCTATCCGGGCGATGTCATCTTCCAAGCGGGGTCTTCAATCTTCATCCCACCGACGCGGAACATCCTTCTTTACCGACGGACTACCAACGAATGAAGGCTCCTTTAAGGGACGTCATCCAAGATGGCGTCCCTTCAATTCCGATTGGCTGATAGGATTCTATCAGCCAATCGGAATTAAGGTAGGAAAAATCCGATTGGCTGATTGAATCAGCCAATCAGATTCAAGTTCATTCTATTGGCTGTCCCGTCGGCGGGATGAAGATTGAAGACCCCGCTTGGAAGATGACATCGCCCGGATAGAAGACTTCTTCAGCGCCTCTTGGAAGATGACATCGCCCGGATAGAAGACTTCTTCAGCGCCTCTTGGAAGATGACATCGCCCGGATAGAAGACTTCTTCAGCGCCTCTTGGAAGATGACATCGCCCGGATAGAAGACTTCTTCAGCGCTACTTGGAGGATAACTTCTGCCGCTCCGGATGTCCTCTTCGGTTCCATCGCTGCTCGGCTGAGTGAAGACGACTCAAGGTAGGATGATCTTCAGGGGATTAGTGTTAGGTTATTTTAAGGGGGGTTTGGGTTAGATTAGGGGTATGTGGGTGGTGGGTTTTAATGTTGGGGGGGGTTGTATTTTTCTTTTACAGGCAAAAGAGCTGAATTCTTTGGGGCATGCCCCACAAAAGGCCCTTTTAAGGGCTGGTAAGGTAAAAGAGCTTTGAACTTTTTTAATTTAGGGTAGGGCATTTTTTTATTTTGGGGGGGTTTGTTATTTTATTAGGGGGCTTAGATTAGGTGTAATTAGCTTAAAATTGTTGTAATATTTTTTAAATGTTTGTAACCTATTTTTTTTTTTTTTTGGAACTTAGCTTTTTTTATTTTTTGTACTTTAGTTAGTTTATGTAATTGTATTTAATTGTAGTTATCTGTAGTTAATTTATTTAATTTATTTAATGATAGTGTAGTGTTAGGTTTAATTGTAACTTAGGTTAGGATTTATTTTACAGGTAATTTTGTATTTCTTTTAGCTAGGTAGTTATTAAATAGTTAATAACTATTTAATAACTATTCTAACTAGCTAAAATAAATACAAAGTTACCTGTAAAATAAATATAAATCCTAAAATAGCTACAATGTAATTATTAATTACATTGTAGCTATCTTAGGGTTTATTTTACAGGTAAGTATTTAGTTTTAAATAGGAATAATTTATTTAATGATAGTGTAGTGTTAGGTGTAATTGTAACTTAGGTTAGTTTTTATTTTACAGGTTAATTTCTCTTTATTTTAGCTAGGTAAGCTATTAAATAGTTAATAACTATTTAATAGCTATTGTAGTGTTAGGGTTAGTGTTAGACTTAGCTTTAGGGGTTAATAAATTTATTATAGTTGCGGCGGGGTCAGGGAGCGGCGGTTTAGGGGTTAATATGTATAGAGTAGCTTGCGGTGGGCTCCGGGAGCGGCGGTTTAGGGGTTAATACATATATTATAGTTGCGGTGGGCTCCGGGAGCGGCGGTTTAGGGGTTAATATGTATAGAGTAGCTTGCGGTGGGCTCCGGGAGCGGCGGTTTAGGGGGTAATAACTTTATTTAGTTGCGGCGGTGTAGGGGGGACAGATTAGAGGTGTTTAGACTCGGGGTACATGTTAGGGTGTTAGGTGTAGACAGCTCCCCTAGGAATCAATGGGATGTCTGGCAGCAGCGAACTTGTACTTTCGCTATGGTCAGACTCCCATTGATTCCTATGGGATCTGCCACCTCCAGGGTGGCGGTTTGAAAACCAGGTACGCTGGGCCGTAAAAGCGCCGAGCGTACCTGCTAGTTTTTTGATAACTAGCAAAAGTAGTCAGATTGTGCCGCACTTGTGTGCGGAACATCTGTAGTGACGTAAGAATCGATCTGTGTCGGACTGAGTCCGGCGGATCGAAGTTTACGTCACAAAAATCTACTTTTGCCGGTCTCTAGCCTTTGATAACTAAGGCGAATCAGCCTCGCCACAAATACGCTGCGGAATTCCAGCGTATTTGAGGTTGACGGCTTGATAACTAGACCCCCAGGGCTCTGGTGGGACCATACCATCACTTCCACCTTGTTCTTCTTTACACTGATTGCATAATATAGTTCTTAATGACTTTGGCTGTATGTTTGGGGTCGTTGTCATGCTGCAGAATACATTTGGGGTCAATCAGATGTCTCCCTGGTTGTATTGCATGATGGATACATATCTACTTGTACTTCTCAGCATTGAGGAGGCCATTAATTCTGTCCGAATCCCCAACTCCTTTTGCAGAAATGCAGCCCCAAAGGAACCTCCACCATGCCCTGTTGCCTGCAGACACTTATTCTTGTAATACTCTCCAGCTATTAAGTGAATAAACTGCCTTCTGCTACAGTCAAATATTCAACATTTTGACTAATTTGTTCAGGGCACCTGCTGACATTTGTCTGCACCCCAGTTCCTGTGTTTTCATGCATAGTTGAGTCGCTTAACCTTGTTTTCAATTTCTGCCAAGTGTATCCAATGCATGGGAAGAGCTCTAATTTCAGTTAATAAAATCATCAAAATTAGGTAACATATTACATGAAAATTAGGATAAAAATGCAAAATAATACTATTTTCCAGGAATTGATAATGACCCCTGAATCCCTAGTTTGTCTGAATTAGAAATGTGCATTAGTTTTGTTACAAATGTAAATTCTAAATGAAAATACAGATATTCTTTTGTTTTCACAATATGAATTTCCAAACGAATGCACGAGCTAAATTTTATAGAAAATGAATAAATACAGACAAAACTTGTCATTATTAATTTCTTTCCTTTAATTTACATTTATGGGTTAAATATTTACCTCTAGCTCATTGTGCTAATCTCAACCATTCGTCGCAGAGCCCAGTGGCGCTAATATGAGGCTTAGCATGACTGACCCCAGGGCTTGCGTTAAAGGTGAAGGTCTTTTAATGTAGGCCCTGGAATCCGCTGCCCTAAGACACTTATTAGCATGCCCTGGGCTCTGTAAAAAAGAGTTGGGATTAGCGCAGCTCTATAGCCTGCTAGACGTAAGAATGTAACGCTACTGGTGAATGTTTTTCACTTGTAGCAACGAAACATGTACATTTGTTTAATGAAAAAAAATTGAAATGTTCTCTGAATATTCGTTTTGTTTAAAGCAAACAAATACAGAATAGCATGGCAAACAGATATTGGCCTCTAGTTATTAAGATCTGGCGGACCTGATCCAACACTGCGGATCAGGTCCGCCAGACCTCGCTGAATACGCCTGCAGGCTCGCCAGAAACACGGGGCATCAAGCTCCATTCGGATGGATACATTTGCCCCATAATGTCTAGTCTCAATGCTGGGTTTTTTTCACTTAAAAGGATATAGAAGTTCAACTTTCATGGTTGAAATAGAGCGTGCAATTGTAATAGACGTTACAACTTACTTTTTATAAAACCATTTTTTTTTCCATGGTTTTCCTTTGTTGAAAAGCATACCTGGGTAGTCTTAAGAGCAGTGATGCTATCCAAATCCTGTTAGAAGTGGACATGCAGAGTCAGGACTTAACACTGCTATATTCCACACAGTCATTGGCCTCTATTTATCAAAGGTCTTGCAAACCTGATCCGACAGTGCGGATCTGGTCCGCAAGACCTCGCTAAATGCGGAGAGCAATACGCTCTTCGCATTTAACATTGCACCAGCAGCTCACAAGAGCTGCTGATGCAACACCGCCCCCTGCTGACTCGCGGCCAATCGGCCTCCAGCAGGGAGGTGTCAATCAACCCGATTGTACTTATGGAGCAGCAGTCTTTAGAACTTGTGTTTCTGGCGAGTCTGAAGACTCGCCAGAAACACGGGCCCACAAGCTCCGTACAGAGCTTGATAGATATGGGCCATAGGCTGCAAACTCTAATGACCCATTTATAACTGTATCTTACTGGCCTCAGCAGTAAAGGAAGCCTTACATGGCATCACACATTGTTTTATCGACGATAGTAACTTGAACTTATCTTTTCAATATTTAAACAAGTCAATTATTACATTAAAGGGACATGAAACCCAAAAATATTTTCTTTCATGATTCAGATAGAGAATACCATTTTAAACAACTTTCTAATTTACTTTTATTATCTAATCTGTTTCATTCTCTTGGTATCATTTGTTGAAGGAGCAGCAATGCACTACTATTTTCTAACTGAACACATGGGTGAGCCAATCACATTCAATATATATATGTAGCCACCAATCAACAGCTAGAACCTAGTTTCTCTGCTGCTCATGAACTTGCCTAGATAAACCTTTCAACAAATGATAACAAGAGAAGGAAGCAAATTAAATAATAGAAGTAAATTGGAAAGTTGTTTAAAATTCTATTCTCTATCTGAATCATGAAATATTTTTTTGGGGTTTTATGTCCCTTTAAATTAAATTATTTTCTCTTAAGTTATTTAATTCTAAAAATATGTCTGTGTTAATTTCCCAGGCTAATCTTTGGGTGAAATACATCATTATATCTAGCACATGTCCCATTAATTTCAGTATTATGGAGTACTGCTGTATAATATTAGTGAAATTATCACAGGGCAAAACCACTGGAAAACCAAATAATAACCAGGTAATCTAATCCATTATAAATTAATTCGATTGACATTGACTAAATTCAGAAAACTGATGTGGAAGACATTTTTATATTCTAAAAGATTGGAATATATCCTCCTGAGCCCTCCCCTTAACCACAGTTAATTAAGTGACAATGCTTTTGGGTACATCTTTGATGACTGATTCTGATTTTTCTTGACCAGCATAAATTGTCCATTCTTGTGTCATATGTGTCCATGACCTGTATAGCTTATGGGTCAGGGTGGAAGCTGATCGTCTAGAATTAAGACATGGTTTAAACATAGGCAATAGCAGCCATTTCTAAATACTTTCAAAGGATAGCAGAAAAATAGAGCTTGGTGTCCCTCTGAGAAGTCCATAACTTGTGTCTCCACAATTAGTGGAGAATACGCAAACTTGACACATGATACATTTCATATTTGATTTGATCTAATGAGCTGTAAATATTTATATTTTTTAGTGAGGAGTGGAAGACAATCGAAGAAAGAGTTAAAAGATCAATTAAACGAATTCTGAAATGTGATTTCACTAAAGAAAACCCAACTGACCCAGTTACTCTTCATAAAGTCGACTGTTTATTAGTTTGTTGTTCCCTGGAAGTAATGTGCCATGACCAAGATGAATATTTCAGTTGCCTGAAGAAGATCTCAAGGTGGCTAAAACCAGGCGGCCATCTGATACTTTTAGTTGTTTTAAAGGCTAAGTTTTTATCAATTGGGGAACACCGTTTTCACATTCTAACATTGGAAGAAGAGTTTATAAAAAAAACTCTCAGAGACATAGGGTACGTGATTGAAAACATAGAGGTGGTAGAGCGGAAATCAAACCATGAGGCTGTATCTTATGATCACATGGCACTTATAACCGCCATCATGCAATAATGTTCAAAAAACACATTAACTGGTATAACAGTGCATCCTATCAGTGCTGGGTGGGATGGGCATATATGCACAACTGTCCTTACATTTTGCTAACCTTGTGCAAGATTTAATTACTGCTAAAAGAGTAAATCTTGGTGTCAAAAATAGATTCAATGGGGCATATGTATCAAGCTCCGAATGGATGCCCCGTGTTTCTGGCGAGTCATCAGACTCGCCAGAAACAGCAGTTATGAAGCAGCGGTCACAAAGAATGCTGCTCCATAACCTGTCCGCCTGCTCTGAGCAGGCGCACAGACATCGCCACAATACAACCCGATCGAGTACGATCGGGTTGATTGACACCCACCTGCTGGCGGCCTATTGGCCGCAAGTCTGCAACCAGCAGCTCTTGTGAGCTGCTGGTGCAATGATGAATACGGCAAGCGTATTGCTCGCCGTATTCAGGGAGGTCTGGCGGACCTGATCCGCACTGTCGGATCAGGTCCGCCAGACTTTCATAACTAGAGGCCAATGAGTAATAAATAGTATACAAGCAAACAAAAAACCTAGAGGATCAGAAAATCAGTACTGAAGTATTTTGCATGCAAAAACTATATAGAAAAGTGAATTAAATAAAAGAGGCATGGGAATTATTATTTCAGGTAGCACAAAGGTTGGTAAACAATACATCAGCACAGCAGAAAAAGCCAGTGGAATGATGGTTACAAAGGAAGAGATACTATCAAAGCAAAACCTGATATTCTTATGTAACTTTATAGCTCACTAATTAGACCTCATCTTGTGCATTGTGTACAGATCTGGTGACAGTATCTAATATAAATACAATAGACACTGTATATAGAAGGCTACTAAACTGATCTCTAACCAATAAAACACAAGGAAATGTCTCAAGCTTAAAGGGGAGATGGGCAAGAGGAGACATTATACAAACACTCATGTATATTAAGGTACTTAAGATGCTAATGAAATAATTTGTCACGAAAAGAGAAGCACCAGAACAAGGGGTCATGTTCTCAAGTTGGAGGGAAACAGGTTCAGGACAGGAACAGTAAGTAGAATACAAATCTTCTAATTTTTAGCTGCCCTAAATTATCTCCACTGTCCAAAGCTCCACTGCAACTGATGATATCTGCTAGAAATATACCAGGTTGTTGAAACACTGAGATACAGCAGGTTGGGGATAACTTATTCAATTGGCCTTGTCTACAATTTTTATACCATTGGGAAACAGCCTTAATAAAAATGTGTTTGTCTTTAATAAATTGGAAAAACCTATGAAACTTTTATTTAAAAATGTCTATTAGAAACACTTGTTCTGCTGTGTGTGATGGAGACTGGTGATCACATATAATATTGTAGCTTATATTAACCACATGTAGGTACCGATTTAACTTATCACCCTAATAAAACCTTGTAGCACATAGTCATGCAGTCTTGATGTCATTTCTAAAACAAGGGGTGATACAAAACCATATTTGCCTTTGGTTATTGTCTTTCACTCTTCATAGTTTCACGACACAAGGATAATAGCATTACTTTTATATTAGAAATCTATGGATCATATTAGTATCTAATAAAGGTTATTGACATGGGATTTTATTTGATTTCCATGCTCATTCAATTTCATAGGAGAACACAATTTTTGCATTTTTTTTATTTTTGAGTGGATTTGTGCTGAGCTAACACAATAAAAAAACAGCAAAATGATTGTTTAGTCTATTTCTTACATGCACATTATATCCAGTTGATAATTTATCTGGCTGGACGATAACACCTAACACCAGTATAATGGCAAAACCAGTTATATTCAGTTTAAAACAGTAGATTAAATCTGCTGGATACAATAACGAAGCACTTAATTTTATAAGCTCCATAAACTGTCCGCCTGCTCTGAGGCAGCGGACAGACATTGCCAGCAGTGTTCACTCTAAGGACAGTTTTGTGTGCAGCCCAGCAGTGAAACAGTTAACAAGAAAACCATACCTAGCCATCTGCATTGTGCAGTTTTTGCTAATTGCAGGGTGTGGTTACCTAATTAACTGTTTCACTGCTGGGCTGCACACAAAACTGGCCTTAGAGGGAACACTGATTGCCAGAAATCAACCCGTTTGAATACGATCGGGTTGATTGACACCCCCTGCTAGCGGCCGATTGTCCGTGAATCTGCAGGGGGCGGCATTGCACCAGCAGTTCACAAGAACTGCTGGTGCAATGATAAATCACAGACGACATCAGAACTTCAGCGCCAGCAAAGTCGCTCAGCAATGGCAGCAATCAAATATATATGTGTATGCTGATATACATATATAATTATGTGTTAATATGTTTATATATATATATATATATATATATATATATATATATATATATATATATATATATATATATATATATATATATATATATATATATACATACACATATTAACATATACATATATATTTATTGGGAACACACAGTTCCCATAGGGGTCAATTTATTAATGTGGCAGCGGACATGATACGATGTAGCGTATCATGTCCGCTGCACATCGATAAATGCCGACAGCATACACTGTCAGTGTTTATCATTGCACCAGCATTTCTTGTGAACTGCTGGTGTAATACCGCCCCCTGCAGATTTGCGGCCAATCGGCTACTAGCGGGGGTGTCACTCAACCCGATCATATTCGATCGGGTTGATTTCTGTCCGCCGCCTCAGAGCGGGCGGACAGGTTATTGACCCCATAGACTGCAAGGTAAAGGCACTTTTCAGTGCCCACCAACTTTAACCCCACAATACTGCCTAGTGCAGTAATTTTATTAATAAATAAAGATGCTGCCATCTTTATTTTTTTAATAAACTACACTAGACAGTATTTTGGGGCAGATTTATAAAAAAAATTAACCAGGAATCTGATCTCTGGTTAATTTTGTAAGCGCTAATTGCTACAGTGAGCCTGCAGTCTTTAAGACTTATAGATATTAGCTATTTTCTATAAAAGACAAATTTAACTTAGAAATATTAAACAAAGTTTAACAATATGTTAAATATTATATAATACACAAATATTTTACAGATTGTTATGTAGTACACAGGTAATCACAAGTTCTGTATGAAAAATCAGCTTAATATCTTATGATGAACATGAGTCACACATCACAATATTTACTAGGTGTCTGGTAACCCAAATATCTAGTGATTAAACAAACAATCGGCTAGATTTAGAGTTCTGCGGCCAAAGGGGTGCGTTAGCTGCGCGTGTTTTTTCCCCCCCGCACCTTTTAAATACCGCTGGTATTTAGAGTTCACAGAATGGCTGCGTTAGGCTCCAAAAAGGGAGCGTAGAGGCATATTTACCGCCACTGCAACTCTAAATACCAGCGGTGCTTACGGACGCGGCCAGCTTGAAAAACGTGCTCGTGCACGATTCCCCCTTAGGAAACAATGGGGCCGTTTCATCTGAAAAAAAAACTAACACCTGCAAAAAAGCAGCGTTCAGCTCCTAACACAGCCCCATTGTTTCCTATGGGGAAACACTCTCTAAGTCTGCACCTAACGCCCTAACATGTACCCCGAGTCTAATCACCCCTAACCTTACACTTATTAACCCCTAATCTGCTGCCCCCGCTATCGCTGACCCCTGCATTACACTTTTAACCCCTAATCTGCCGCTCCGTACACCGCCGCAACCTACATTATACCTATGTACCCTTAATCTGCTGCCCCTAACACCGCCGACCCCTATATTATATTTATTAACCCCTAATCTGCTGCCCCCAACGTCGCCGCCACCTACCTACAATTATTAACCCCTAATCTGCCGACCGGACCTCACCGCTACTATAATAAATTATTAACCCCTAATCCGCCTCACTCCCGCCTCAAAAACCCTATAATAAATAGTATTAACCCCTAATCTTCCCTCCCTAACATCGCTGACACCTAACTTCAAGTATTAACCTCTAATCTGCCGACCGGACCTCGCAGCTACTCTAATAAATGTATTAACCCCTAAAGCTAAGTCTAACCCTAACCCTAACACCCCCCTAAATTAAATATAATTTAAATCTAATGAAATAAATTAAATCTTATTAAATAAATTATTCCTATTTAAAACTAAATACTTACATGTAAAATAAACCCTAATATAGCTACAATATAAATAATAATTATATTGTAGCTATTTTAGGATTTATATTTATTTTACAGGCAACTTTGTATTTATTTTAACCAGGTACAATAGCTATTAAATAGTTAATAACAATTTAATAGCTACCTAGTTAAAATAATTACAAAAGTACCTGTAAAATAAATCCTAACCTAAGTTACAATTAAACCTAACACTACACTATCAATAAATTAATTACATACAAATACCTACAAATAAATACAATTAAATACACTAACTAAAGTACAAAACATAAAAAAAAGAACTAAGTTACAAAAAATAAAAAAATAATTTACAAACATTATAAAAATATTACAACAATTTTAAGCTAATTACACCTACTCTAAGCCCCCTAATAAAATAACAAAGCCCCCCAAAATAAAAAAATGCCCTACCCTATTCTAAAATAATAGCACTTAAAAGGGCCTTTTGCGGGGCATGCCCTAAAGAATTCTGCTCTTTTGCCTGTAAAAAAAAAACATACAATACCCCCCCCCAACATTACAACCCACCACCCACATACCCCTAATCTAACCCAAACCCCCCTTAAATAAACCTAACACTAAGCCCCTGAAGATCTCCCTACCTTGTCTTCACCACGCCGGGTCTCACCGATCCGTCCAGAAGATGGTCCGAAGTCTTCATCCAAGCCCAAGCGGGGGCTGAAGAGGTCCATCATCCGGCTGAAGTCTTGATCCAAGCGGGGGCTGAAGAGGTCCATCATCCGGCTGAAGTCTTAATCCAAGCGGGGGCTGAAGAGGTCCATCATCCGGCTGAAGTCTTGATCCAAGCAGGGGCTGAAGAGGTCTATCTAGCGGCATCTTCAATCTTCTTTCTTCCGGCTCCATCTTCATCCCGCCGACGTGGAACATCCATCCTGGCCGACGACTTCCCGACGAATGACGGTTCCTTTAAGGGACGTCATCCAAGATGGCGTCCCTCGAATTCCGATTGGCTGAAAGGATTCTATCAGCCAATCGGAATTAAGGTAGGAAAATTCTGATTGGCTGATGGAATCAGCCAATCAGATTCAAGTTCAATCCGATTGGCTGATCCAATCAGCCAATCAGATTGAGCTCAATCTGATTGGCTGATCCAATCAGCCAATCGGATTGAACTTGAATCTGATTGGCTGATTCCATCAGCCAATCAGAATTTTCCTACCTTAATTCCGATTGGCTGATAGAATCCTATCAGCCAATCGGAATTCGAGGGACGCCATCTTGGATGACGTCCCTTAAAGGAACCATCATTCGTCAGGAAGTCGTCGGCCAGGATGGATGTTCCGCGTTGGCGGATGAAGATGGAGCCGGAAGAAAGAAGATTGAAGATGCCGCTTGATAGAAGACTTCAGCCGGATGATGGACCTCTTCAGCCCCCGCTTGGATCAAGACTTCAGCTGGATGATGGACCTCTTCAGCCCTCGCTTGGATCAAGACTTCAGCCGGATGATGGACCTCTTCAGCCCCCGCTTGGGCTTGGATCAAGACTTCGGACCCTCTTCTGGAGGGATAGGTGATGCCCGGCGTGGTGAAGACAAGGTAGGGAGATCTTCAGGGGCTTAGTGTTAGGTTTATTTAAGGGGGGGTTTGGGTTAGATTAGGGGTATGTGGGTGGTGGGTTGTAATGTTGGGGGGGGGTATTGTATGGGTTTTTTTACAGTCAAAAGAGCAGAATTCTTTGGGGCATGCCCCGCAAAAGGCCCTTTTAAGGGCTGGTAAGGTAAAAGAGCTTTTCAATTTTTATTTTAGAATAGGGTAGGGCATTTTTTTATTTTGGGGGGCTTTGTTATTTTATTAGGGGGCTTAGAGTAGGTGTAATTAGCTTAAAATTGTTGTAATATTTTTATAATGTTTGTAAATTATTTTTGTATTTTTTGTAACAGTTCTTTTTTTATTTTTTTTACTTTAGTTAGTTTATTTAATTGTATTTATTTGTAGGTATTTGTATGTAATTAATTTATTGATAGTGTAGTGTTAGGTTTAATTGTAGATAATTGTAGATAGTTTATTAAATTTATTTATTGATAGTGTAGTGTTAGGTTTAATTGTAACTTAGGTTAGGATTTATTTTACAGGTAATTTTGTAATTATTTTAACTAGGTAGCTATTAAATAGTTATTAACTATTTAATAGCTATTGTACCTGGTTAAAATAAATACAAAGTTGCCTGTAAAATAAATATTAATCCTAAAATAGCTACAATAATAATAATTATAATTTATATTGTAGCTATAATAGGGTTTATTTTACAGGTAAATATTAACTTTAAATAGGAATAATTTATTTAATAAGAAATAATTTATTTCGTTAGATTTAAATTATATTTAACTTAGGGGGGTGTTAGTGTTAGGGTTAGACTTAGCTTTAGGGGTTAATACAGTTATTAGAGTAGCGGCGAGGTCCAGTCGGCAGATTAGGGGTTAATACTTGAAGTTAGGTGTCTGCGATGTTAGGGAGGGCAGATTAGGGGTTAATACTATTTATTATAGGGTTTTTGAGGTGGGAGTGAGGCGGATTAGGGGTTAAAAACTTTATTATAGTAGCGGTGAGGTCCGGTTGGGAGATTAGGGGTTAATAATTACAGGTAGGTGGCGGCGACATTGGGGGCGGCAGATTAGGGGTTAATAAATATAATATAGGGGTCGGCGGTGTTAGGGGCAGCAGATTAGGGGTACATAGGGATAACGTAGGTTGCGGCGGTGTGCGGTCTGCAGATTAGGGGTTAAAAAATTTTATTAGAGTGGCGGCGATGTGGGGGTGCCTCGGTTTAGGGGTTCAGAATCATAGGTAGTTTATGGGTGTTAGTGTACTTTAGAGCACAGTAGTTAAGAGCTTTATGAACCGGCGTTAGCCCAGAAAGCTCTTAACTCCTGGCTTTTCTCTGCGGCTGGAGTTTTGTCGTTAGATTTCTAACGCTCACTTTAGCCAAGACTCTAAATACCAATGTTATAAAGATCCAATTGAAAAGATAGGATACGCAAATGGCGTAGAGGGATCTGCGGTATGGAAAAGTCTCGGCTGGAAAGTGAGCGTTAGACCCTTACCTACAGGACTCTAAATACCAGCGGTAGCCCAAAACCAGTGTTAGGAGCCCCTAACGCTGGTTTTGACGGTTAACGCAGAACTCTAAATCTAGGCGAATTATTCTATAAACTCAAGTACAGGTCTTCATGGGTGGTCTTAACTCTCTGATCACAAAGATTAACAGGAGCTTTCGCAAAAGTGATATTTGCGATTTACTGAGTAATACCAGCGCAGTGAGACACGGCATGAGAACTAGCGCAACACATGGGATTATGTACTGTACATATACATTTAAGTGTTAATATGTAAATATATATATATGTATATATACAAATATTAACACAAATGTATATACACATACTAACACATAAATATATATGTATATACACATAGTAACACATAAAAATATATGTATATACACATAGTAACACAATAATATATATGTATATACACATAGTAACACATAAATATATATATATATACACATAGTAACACACAAATATATATGTATATAGACATAATAACACATAAATATATATGTATATACACATACTAACACACAAATATATATGTATATACACACAGTAACACATAAATATATATGTATATACACATAGTAACACATAAATATATATGTATATACACACAGTAACACATAAATATATATATGTATTTACACATAGTAACACACAAATATATATGTATATACAAACTGTAACACATAAATATATATGTATACACACATAGTAACACATAAATATATATGTATATACACATACTAACACATAAATATATATGTATATACACATAGTAACACATAAATATATATGTATATACACATAGTAACACATAAATACATATGTATATACACATAGTAACACATAAATATATATGTATATATACACAGTAACACATAAATATATATGTATATACACATAACACCTAAATATATATGTATATACACATAGTAACACATAAATATATATGTATATACACATAGTAACACATAAATATATATGTATATACCCATAGTAACACATAAATATATATGTATATACACATAATAACACATAAATATATATGTATATACACATAATAACACATAAATATATATGTATATACACATAATAACACATATATATGTATATACACATAATAACACTTAAATATATATGTATATACACATAGTAACACATAAATATATATGTATATACACATAGTAACACATAAATATATATGTATATACATATAATAACACATAAATATATATGTATATACACATAGTAACACATAAATATATATGTATATACACATAATAACACATAAATATATATGTATACACATACTAACACATAAATATATCTGTATATACACATACTAACACATACATATATATATATATATATATATATATATATATATATATATATATATATATGTATATACACATAATAACACATAAATATATATATGTATATACACATAGTAACACATAAATATATATGTATATGCACATAATAACACATAAATATATATGTATATAAACATACTAACACATAAATATATGTATATACACATAGTAACACATAAATATATATGTATATACACATATTAACACATAAATATATATGTATATACACATAATAACACTTAAATATATATGTATATACACATAGTAACACATACATATATATGTATATACACAAATACATAAATATATATGTATATACACATAATAACACATAAATATATATGTATATACACATAATAACACATAAATATATATTTATATACACATAGTAACACATAAATATATATGTATATACACATCGTAACACATAAATATATATGTATATACCCATAGTAACACATAAATATATATGTATATACACATAGTAACACATAAATATATATGTATATACACAACACATAAATATATATGTATATTCACATAGTAACACATAAATATATATGTATATACACATAGGAACACATAAATATATATGTATATACACATAGTAACACAAATATATATGCATATACACATAGTAGCACATAAATATATATGTATATACACAAACTAACACATAAATATATATGTATATACACATAAATATATATGTATATACACATAACACATAAATATATATGTATATACACATAGTAACACATAAATATATATGTATATACACATACTAACATAAATATATATGTATATACACATAGTAACACATAAATATATATGTATATACACATAGTAACACATAAATATATATGTATATACATACTAACACATAAATATATATGTATATACACATAGTAACACATAAATATATATGTATATACACATAATAACACATAAATATATATGTATATATACAAATAAATACATAAATATATATATGTATATACACATAATAACACATAAATATATATGTATATACTCATAATAACACATAAATATATATGTATATACACATAGTAACACCTAAATATATATGTATATACACATGGTAACACATAAATATATATGTATATACACATAATAACACATAAATATATATGTATATACACATAGTAACACATAAATATATATGTATATACACATAATAACACATAAATATATATGTATATACACATAATAACACATAAATATATATGTATATACACACAGTAACACATAAATATATATGTATATACACATAATAACACATAAATATATATGTATATACACACAGTAACACAAATATATATGTATATACACATAATAACACATAAATATATATGTATATACACATAGTAACACATAAATATATATGTATATACACATATTAACACATAAATATATATGTATATACACATATTAACTCATAAATATATATGTATATACACATAATAACACAAATATATATGTATATATACATAGTAACATATAAATATATATGTATATACACATAGTAACACATAAATATATATGAATATACACATATTAACTCATAAATATATATGTATATACACATAGTAACATATAAATATATATGTATATACACATACTAACATATAAATATATATGTATATACACATACTAACACATAAATATATATGTATATACACACAGTAACAAATAAATATATATGTATATACACATAGTAACACATAAATATATATGTATATACACATAATAACACATCAATATATATGTATATACACATACTAACACATAAATATATATGTATATACACATAGTAACACATAAATATATATATGTATATACACATAGTAACACATAAATATATATATGTATATACACATAATAACACATGAATATATATGTATATACACATAGTAACACATGAATATATATGTATATACACATAGTAACACATAAATATATATGTATATACACATAGTAACACATAAATATATATGTATATACACATAATAGCACATAAATATATATGTATATACACATACTAACACATAAATATATATGTATATACACATAACACATAAATATATATGTACATACACATAGTAACACATAAATATATATGTATATACATACTAACACATAAATATATATGTATATACACACAGTAACACATAAATATATATGTATATACACATAATAACACATAAATATATATGTATATACATATAGTAACACATAAATATATATGTATATACACATACTAACACATAAATATATATGTATATACACATAATAACACATAAATATAAATATGTATATACACATAATAACACATAAATATATATGTATATACACATAGTAACACATAAATATATATGTATATACACATAGTAACACATAAATATATATGTATATACATACTAACACATAAATATATATTTATATACACATAGTAACAAATAAATATATATGTATATACACATAGTAACACATAAATATATATGTATATACACATAGTAACATATATATGTATATACACATAGTAACACATAAATATATATGTATATACATACTAACACATAAATATATATGTATATACACACAGTAACACATAAATATATATGTATATACACATAATAACACATAAATATATATGTATATACATATAGTAACACATAAATATATATGTATATACACATACTAACACATAAATATATATGTATATACACATAATAACACATAAATATAAATATGTATATACACATAATAACACATAAATATATATGTATATACACATAGTAACACATAAATATATATGTATATACACATAGTAACACATAAATATATATGTATATACATACTAACACATAAATATATATTTATATACACATAGTAACAAATAAATATATATGTATATACACATAGTAACACATAAATATATATATATATATATATATGTATATACATACTAACACACAAATATATATATATATATATACATACACATAATAACACATAAATATATATGTATATACACATAATAACACATAAATATATATGTATATACACATAGTAACACATAAATATATATATGTATATACACATAATAACACATCAATATATATGTATATACACATAGTAACATAAATATATATGTATATACACATAGTAACACATAAATATATATGTATATACACATAATAACACATCAATATATATGTATATACACATAGTAACATAAATATATATGTATATACACATAGTAACACATGAATATATATGTATATACACATAGTAACACATAAATATATATGTGTTAGTATGTGTATATACATATATATTTATGTGTTACTATGTGTATATACATATATATTCATGTGTTAGTATGTGTATATACATATATATTTATGTGTTACTTTGTGTATATACATATATATTTATATGTATATACACATCGTAACACATAAATATATATATGTATATACACATAGTAACACAAATATATATGTATATACACATAATAACACAAATATATATGTATATACACATAGTAACATATAAATATATATGTATATACACATAGTAACATATATATGTATATACACATAGTAACACAAAAATATATGTATATACACATAATAACACATAAATATATATGTATATACACATAGTAACACATAAATATATATGTATATACACATACTAACACATAAATATATATGTATATACACATACTAACACATAAATATATATGTATATACACATACTAACACATAAATATATATGTATATACACATAGTAACACAAATATATATGTATATACGCATAGTAACACATAAATATATATGTATATACACATAGTAACATATATATGTATATACACATAGTAACACAAATATATATGTATATACATACTAACACATAAATATATATGTATATACACATAGTAACACATAAATATATATGTATATACACATAGTAACACATAAATATATATGTATATACACATAATAACACATAAATATATATGTATATACACATAATAACACATAAATATATATGTATATACACATAGTAACACATAAATATATATGTATATACACATAGTAACACATAAATATATATGTATATACACATATTAACTCATAAATATATATGTATATACACATAATAACACAAATATATATGTATATACACATAGTAACATATAAATATATATGTATATACACATAGTAACACATAAATATATATGAATATACACATATTAATTTATAAATATATATGTATATACACATAATAACACAAATATATATGCATATACACATAGTAACATATAAATATATATGTATATACACATACTAACACATAAATATATATGTATATACACACAGTAACAAATAAATATATATGTATATACACATAGTAACACATAAATATATATGTATATACACATAATAACACATCAATATATATGTATATACACATAATAACACATAAATATATATGTATATACACATAATAACACATAAATATATATGTATATACACATAATAACACATCAATATATATGTATATACACATACTAACACATAAATATGTATGTATATACACATAGTAACACATAAATATATATATGTATATACACATAGTAACACATAAATATATATATGTATATACACATAATAACACATGAATATATATGTATATACACATAGTAACACATGAATATATATGTATATACACATAGTAACACATAAATATATATGTATATACACATAATAGCACATAAATATATATGTATATACACATACTAACACATAAATATATATGTATATACACATACTAACACATAAATATATATGTATATACACATAGTAACACATAAATATATATGTATATACACATAGTAACACATAAATATATATGTATATACACATAGTAACATATATATGTATATACACATAGTAACATATATATGTATATACACATAGTAACACATAAATATATATGTATATACATACTAACACATAAATATATATGTATATACACACAGTAACACATAAATATATATGTATATACATATAGTAACACATAAATATATATGTATATACACATACTAACACATAAATATATATGTATATACACATAATAACACATAAATATAAATATGTATATACACATATTAACACATAAATATATATGTATATACACATAGTAACACATAAATATATATGTATATACACATAGTAACACATAAATATATATGTATATACATACTAACACATAAATATATATTTATATACACATAGTAACAAATAAATATATATGTATATACACATAGTAACACATAAATATATATATATATATATATATATATATGTATATACATACTAACACATAAATATATATATATATATATATATATATATATATATATATACACACATACACATAATAACACATAAATATATATGTATATACACATAATAACACATAAATATATATGTATATACACATAGTAACACATAAATATATATATGTATATACACATAATAACACATCAATATATATGTATATACACATAGTAACACATGAATATATATATATGTATATACACATAGTAACACATAAATATATATGTATATACACATAGTAACACATAAATATATATGTATATACACATAATAACACATAAATATATATGTATATACACATACTAACACATAAATATATATGTATATACACACAGTAACACATAAATATAAATATGTATATACACATACTAACACATAAATATATATGTATATACACATAATAACACATAAATATAAATATGTATATACACATAATAACACATAAATATATATGTATATACACATAGTAACACATAAATATATATGTATATACACATAGTAACACATAAATATATATGTATATACATACTAACACATAAATATATATGTATATACACATAGTAACACAAAAATATATATGTATATACACATACTAACACATAAATATATATGTATATACACATACTAACACATAAATATATATGTATATACACATAGTAACACATAAATATATATGTATATACACATAGTAACACATAAATATATATGTATATACACATAGTAACACATAAATATATATGTATATACACATAGTAACACATAAATATATATGTATACACATACTAACACATAAATATATCTGTATACACATACCAACACATAAATATATCTGTATATACACATACTAACACGTAAATATATCTGTATATACACATACTAACACATAAATATATATGTATATACACATATTAACTCATAAATATATATGTATATACACATAATAACACATAAATATATATGTATATACACATAGTAACACAAAAATATATATGTATATACACATACTAACACATAAATATATATGTATATACACATACTAACACATAAATATATATGTATATACACATAGTAACACATAAATATATATGTATATACACATAGTAACACATAAATATATATGTATATACACATAGTAACACATAAATATATATGTATATACACATAGTAACACATAAATATATATGTATATACACATAGTAACACATAAATATATATGTATATACACATACTAACACATAAATATATCTGTATACACATACCAACACATAAATATATCTGTATATACACATACTAACACGTAAATATATCTGTATATACACATACTAACACATAAATATATATGTATATACACATATTAACTCATAAATATATATGTATATACACATAATAACACTTAAATATATATGTATATACACATAGTAACACATAAATATATATGTATATACATACTAACACATAAATATATATGTATATACACATAGTAACACATAAATATATATGTATACACATAATAACACATAAATATATATGTATATACACATAGTAACACATAAATATATATGTATATACACATAGTAACACATAAATATATATATATATATATATATATATGTATATACATACTAACACATAAATATATATGTATATACACATAGTAACACATAAATATATATGCATATATACATAGTAACACATAAATATATATGTATATACACAAACACATATATATATATATATACATATAATAACACATAAATATATATGTATATACACATAGTAACACATAAATATATATGTATATACACATAATAACACATATATATATATATATATATATATGTATATACATACTAACACATAAATATATATGTATATACACTTAGTAACACATAAATCTATATGTATATACACACAGTAACACATAAATATATATATGTATATACACATCGTAACACATAAATATATATATATATACACAAATATATATGTATATACACATAATAACACATAAATATATATGTATATACACATACTAACACATAAATATATATATATATGTATATACACATACTAACACATAAATATATATGTATATACACATAGTAACACATAAATATATATGTATATACACATAGTAACACATAAATATATATATATATATATATATATATATATATGTATATACACATAATAACACATAAATATATATGTATATACACATAATAACACCTAAATATATATGTATATACACATAGTAACACATAAATATATATGTATATACCCATAGTAACACATAAATATATATGTATATACACATAGTAACACATAAATATTTTTGTATTTACACATATTAACACATAAATATATATGTATATACCCATAGTAACACATAAATATATATGTATATACACATAGTAACACATAAATATTTATGTATTTACACATATTAACACATAAATATATATGTATATACCCATAGTAACACATAAATATATATGTATATACACATAATAACACATAAATATATATGTATATACATACAAACACATAAATATATATGTATATACACTTAGTAACACATAAATATATATGTATATACACACAGTAACACATAAATATATATGTATATACACATAGTAACACATAAATATATATATATATATATATACACAAATACATAAATATATATGTATATACACATAATAACACATAAATATATATGTATATACACATAATAACACATATATATATATATGTATATACATACTAACACATAAATATATATGTATATACACATACTAACACATAAATATATATGTATATACACATAGTAACACATAAATATATATATGTATATACACATAATAACACATAAATATATATGTATATACACATAATACATAAATATATATGTATATACACATAGTAACACATAAATATATATGTATATACCCATAGTAACACATAAATATATATGTATATACACATAGTAACACGTAAATATATATGTATATACACATAATAACACATAAATATATATGTATATACACATAGTAACACATAAAAATATATGTATATACACATAGTAACACATGCATATATATGTATATACACATAATAACACATAAATATATATGTATATACACATAGTAACACATAAATATATATGTATATACACATAATAACACATAAATATATATGTATATACACATAATAACACATAAATATATCTGTATATACACATACTAACACATAAATATATATTTATATACACCTAATAACACATAAATATATATGTATATGCACATAATAACACATAAATATATATGTATATACACATACTAACACATAAATATAAATATGTATATACACATAATAACACATAAATATATATGTATATACACATAATAACACATAAATATATATGTATATACACATAGTAACACATAAATATATATGTATATACACATAATAACACATAAATATATATGTATTTACACATATTAACACATAAATATATATGTATATACACATACTAACACATAAATATAAATATGTATATACACATAATAACACATAAATATATATGTATATACACATAATAACACATAAATATATATGTATATACACATAGTAACACATAAATATATATGTATATACACATAATAACACATAAATATATATGTATATACACATACTAACCATAAATATATATGTATATACACATATTAACACATAAATATATATGTATATACACATAATAACACATAAATATATATGTATATACACATAATAACACTTAAATATATATATATATATATATATATATATATATATATATATACACATAGTAACACATAAATATATATGTATATACATACTAACACATAAATATATATGTATATACATACTAACACATAAATATATATGTATATACACTTAGTAACACATATATATATATATATATATATATATATATATATATATATATATATGTATATACACACAGTAACACATAAATATATATATATGTATATACACATAGTAACACATAAATATATATATATATACACAAATACATAAATATATATGTATATACACATAATAACACATAAATATATATGTATATACACATAATAACACATAAATATATATATATATATATATATATGTATATACATACTAACACATAAATATATATGTATATACACATAGTAACACATAAATATATATGTATATACACATAATAACACATAAATATATATGTATACACATACTAACACATAAATATATCTGTATATACACATACTAACACATAAATATATATTTATATACACCTAATAACACATAAATATATATGTATATGCACATAATAACACATAAATATATATGTATATACACATACTAACACATAAATATATATGTATTTACACATATTAACACATAAATATATATGTATATACACATAATAACACTTAAATATATATGTATATACACATAATAACACTTAAATATATATATATATATATATATATATATATATATATATATATATATATATATATATATATATATATATATATATACACACACATAGTAACACATAAATATATATGTATATACATACTAACACATAAATATATATGTATATACACTTAGTAACACATAAATATATATGTATATACACACAGTAACACATAAATATATATGTATATACACTTAGTAACACATAAATATATATGTATATACACACAGTAACACATAAATATATATGTATATACACATAATAACACATAAATATATATGTATATACACATAGTAACACATAAATATATATATATATATATGTATATACACATAGTAACACATAAATATATATGTATATACACACAGTAACACATAAATATATATATGTATATACACATAGTAACACATAAATATATATATATACACAAATACATAAATATATATGTATATACACATAATAACACATAAATATATATGTATATACACATAATAACACATAAATATATATATATATGTATATACATACTAACACAAATATATATGTATATACACATAGTAACACATAAATATATATGTATATACACATAATAACACATAAATATATATGTATACACATACTAACACATAAATATATCTGTATATACACATACTAACACATATATATATATATATATATACAGTGGCGTCACTAGGGGGGGGGCGGGGGGGGCGGGGCCGCACCCGGGTGACACCCTCCAGGGGGTGACACCCAAAAAAAAAAAAAAAAAAAAAAAAAAAAATTATTTTATTGAAATTCAAAGAAATACAATGTTGAGATGCATAGATTATTTTATTAGAGGCTGGCATTTGTGAACATTAGTGGGACTGGGGAAGTTGTAGACACACAATTTTTTTGCCCCTTGAGCCAGTGCTGCAATTTCAACAAATAGTTTTCCCGGCTGCTTTTGCTTGTTTGTACTTTGCTCCTCCCCTGCCCAATTTCACTATGAATGTTGTGGGTGTGCCGTGGGGCTTGCAAAGTTGCGCTGCTAGCCTAAACCTGCCTGCCTATCTGTGCTCACTGCTCAGTAACATGCGGCCCAGGGCTGTGCACTGACAGACTTGGAACAGAGTCAGAGAGCAGAATTTTCATAGTTTGCGTGCCTAAACCTTTTCTTCAGTGATTTATTTTAGAGTGCTCTGTTTATCTTTCATTTGATGTTCTGTTGAGCCAGGGAGCAGCTCTAGGCATGAGCTTCCTAATTAATGCAGTGCAGTTTACATATTTTGTATGTGTGTGTCTGAGTTTTTGTGTGTCTCAGTGTTTTTGTGTGTGTGTTTCCGAGTGTTTGTGTGTGCATCTGAGTATGTTTTTAAGTGTGTCTGAGTGTTTGCCTGTGTCTGCTTTCTGGGGGGGGGGGTGACACCATGACTTACCGCACCGGGTGACACCAACCCTAGTGACGCCACTGTATATATATATATATATATATATATATATATATATATATATATATATATATATATATATATATATATATATATATATATATATATATACAAATAATAACACTTAAATATATATGTATATACACATAGTAACACATTAATATATATGTATATGCACATAATAACACATAAATATATATGTATATAAACATACTAACACATAAATATATGTATATACACATAGTAACACATAAATATATATGTATATACACATAAATATATATGTATATACACATAATAACACATAAATATATATGTATATACACATAATAACACATAAATATATATTTATATACACATAGTAACACATAAATATATATGTATATACACATCGTAACACATAAATATATATATGTATATACCCATAGTAACACATAAATATATATGTATATACACATAGTAACACATAAATATATATGTATATACACAACACATAAATATATATGTATATTCACATAATAACACATAAATATATATGTATATACACATAGTAACACATAAATATATATGTATATACACATAGTAACACAAATATATATGCATATACACATAGTAGCACATAAATATATATGTATATACACATAACACATAAATATATATGTATATACACATAACACATAAATATATATGTATATACACATACTAACACATAAATATATATGTATATACACATAATAACACATAAATATATATGTATATGCACATAATAACACATAAATATATATGTATATACACATACTAACACATAAATATATATGTATATACACATAGTAACACATAAATATATATGTATATACACATATTAACTCATAAATATATATGTATATACACATAATAACACATAAATATATATGTATATACACATAATAACACTTAAATATATATGTATATACACATAGTAACACATAAATATATATGTATATACATACTAACACATAAATATATATGTATATACACTTAGTAACACATAAATATATATGTATATACACACAGTAACACAAATATATATGTATATACACATAGTAACAAATAAATATATATGTATATACACAAATACATAAATATATATGTATATACACATAATAACACATAAATATATATATATATGTATATACATACTAACACATAAATATATATGTATATACACATAGTAACACATAAATATATATGCATATACACATAGTAACACATAAATATATATGTATATACACAAACTAACACATAAATATATATATATATATATATATACATAATAACACATAAATATATATGTATATACACATAGTAACACATAAATATATATGTATATACATAATAACACATAAATATATATGTATACACATACTAACACATAAATATATCTGTATATACACATACTAACACATAAATATATATGTATATACACATAGTAACACATAAATATATATGTATATACACATAGTAACACATAAATATATATGTATATACACATAGTAACACAAATATATATGTATATACACATAGTAACACATAAATATATATATGTATATACACATACTAACACATAAATATATATGTATATACACATAGTAACACATAAATATATATGTATTTACACATATTAACACATAAATATATATGTATATACACATACTAACATATAAATATATATGTATATACACATACTAACACATAAATATATATGTATATACACATAGTAACACATAAATATATATGTATATACACATAGTAACACATAAATATATATGTATTTACACATATTAACACATAAATATATATGTATATACACATAGTAACACATAAATATATATGTATATACACATAGTAACACATAAATATATATGTATATACACATAGTAACATAAATATATATGTATATACACATAGTAACACATAAATATATATGTATATACACATAGTAACACATAAATATATATGTATATACATAGTAACACATAAATATATATGTATATACACAGTAACACATAAATATATATGTATATACACATAGTAACACATAAATATATATGTATATACACATAATAACACATAAATATATATGTATATACAGATAGTAACACATAAATATATCTGTATATACACATACTAACACATAAATATATATATGTATATACATATACTAACACATAAATATATATGTATATACACATACTAACACATAAATATATATGTATATACACATAATAACACATAAATATATATGTATATGCACATAATAACACATAAATATATATGTATATACACATAGTAACACATAAATATATATGTATATACACATAATAACACATAAATATATATGTATATACACATATTAACTCATAAATATATATGTATATACACATAATAACACATAAATATATATGTATATACACATAATAACACTTAAATATATATGTATATACACATAGTAACACATAAATATATATGTATATACATACTAACACATAAATATATATGTATATACACTTAGTAACACATAAATATATATGTATATACACATAGTAACACATAAATATATATGTATATACACATAGTAACACATAAATATATATGTATATACACATAGTAACACATAAATATATCTGTATATACACATACTAACACATAAATATATATATGTATATACACATACTAACACATAAATATATATGTATATACACATACTAACACATAAATATATATGTATATACACATAGTAACACATAAATATATATGTATATACACATAATAACACATAAATATATATGTATATACACATAGTAACACATAAATATATCTGTATATACACATACTAACACATAAATATATATATGTATATACACATACTAACACATAAATATATATGTATATACACATAATAACACATAAATATATATGTATATACACATAGTAACACAAATATATATGTATATACACATAGTAACACATAAATATATATATGTATATACACATACTAACACATAAATATATATGTATATACACATAGTAACACATAAATATATATGTATTTACACATATTAACACATAAATATATATGTATATACACATACTAACATATAAATATATATGTATATACACATACTAACACATAAATATATATGTATATACACATAGTAACACATAAATATATATGTATATACACATAGTAACACATAAATATATATGTATTTACACATATTAACACATAAATATATATGTATATACACATAGTAACACATAAATATATATGTATATACACATAGTAACACATAAATATATATGTATATACACATAGTAACATAAATATATATGTATATACACATAGTAACACATAAATATATATGTATATACACATAGTAACACATAAATATATATGTATATACATAGTAACACATAAATATATATGTATATACACAGTAACACATAAATATATATGTATATACACATAGTAACACATAAATATATATGTATATACACATAATAACACATAAATATATATGTATATACAGATAGTAACACATAAATATATCTGTATATACACATACTAACACATAAATATATATATGTATATACATATACTAACACATAAATATATATGTATATACACATACTAACACATAAATATATATGTATATACACATAATAACACATAAATATATATGTATATGCACATAATAACACATAAATATATATGTATATACACATAGTAACACATAAATATATATGTATATACACATAATAACACATAAATATATATGTATATACACATATTAACTCATAAATATATATGTATATACACATAATAACACATAAATATATATGTATATACACATAATAACACTTAAATATATATGTATATACACATAGTAACACATAAATATATATGTATATACATACTAACACATAAATATATATGTATATACACTTAGTAACACATAAATATATATGTATATACACATAGTAACACATAAATATATATGTATATACACATAGTAACACATAAATATATATGTATATACACATAGTAACACATAAATATATCTGTATATACACATACTAACACATAAATATATATATGTATATACACATACTAACACATAAATATATATGTATATACACATACTAACACATAAATATATATGTATATACACATAGTAACACATAAATATATATGTATATACACATAATAACACATAAATATATATGTATATACACATAGTAACACATAAATATATCTGTATATACACATACTAACACATAAATATATATATGTATATACACATACTAACACATAAATATATATGTATATACACATACTAACACATAAATATATATGTATATACACATAATAACACATAAATATATATGTATATGCACATAATAACACATAAATATATATGTATATACACATAGTAACACATAAATATATATGTATATACACATAATAACACATAAATATATATGTATATACACATATTAACTCATAAATATATATGTATATACACATAATAACACATAAATATATATGTATATACACATAATAACACTTAAATATATATGTATATACACATAGTAACACATAAATATATATGTATATACATACTAACACATAAATATATATGTATATACACTTAGTAACACATAAATATATATGTATATACACACAGTAACACATAAATATATATGTATATACACATAGTAACAAATAAATATATATGTATATACACAAATACATAAATATACATGTATATACACATAGTAACACATAAATATATATGTATATACACATAATAACACATAAATATATATATGTATATACATACTAACACATAAATATATATGTATATACACATAGTAACACATAAATATATATGCATATACACATAGTAACACATAAATATATATGTATATACACAAACTAACACATAAATATATATATATATATATATATATATATATATATATATATATATATACACATAGTAACACATAAATATATATGTATATACACATAGTAACACAAATATATATGTATATACACATACTAACACATAAATATATATGTATATAACATAGTAACACATATATATATATGTATATACACATAGTAACACATAAATATATATGTATATACACATACTAACACATAAATATATATGTATATACACATATAACACATAAATATATATATATATATATGTATATACATACTAACACATAAATATATATGTATATACACATAGTATCACATAAATATATATGCATATACACATAGTAACACAATAATATATATGTATATACACATACTAACACATAAATATATATGTATATACACATAATAACACATAAATATATATGTATATACACATATTAACTCATAAATATATATGTATATACACATAATAACACATAAATATATATGTATATACACATAATAACACTTAAATATATATGTATATACACATAGTAACACATAAATATATATGTATATGCATACTAACACATAAATATATATGTATATACACTTAGTAACACATAAATATATATGTATATACACATAGTAACACATAAATATATATGTATATACACATAGTAACACATAAATATATATGTATATACACATAGTAACACATAAATATATCTGTATATACACATACTAACACATAAATATATATATGTATATACACATACTAACACATAAATATATATGTATATACACATACTAACACATAAATATATATGTATATACACATAGTAACACATAAATATATATGTATATACACATAATAACACATAAATATATATGTATATACACATAGTAACACATAAATATATCTGTATATACACATACTAACACATAAATATATATATGTATATACACATACTAACACATAAATATATATGTATATACACATACTAACACATAAATATATATGTATATACACATAATAACACATAAATATATATGTATATGCACATAATAACACATAAATATATATGTATATACACATAGTAACACATAAATATATATGTATATACACATAATAACACATAAATATATATGTATATACACATATTAACTCATAAATATATATGTATATACACATAATAACACATAAATATATATGTATATACACATAATAACACTTAAATATATATGTATATACACATAGTAACACATAAATATATATGTATATACATACTAACACATAAATATATATGTATATACACTTAGTAACACATAAATATATATGTATATACACACAGTAACACATAAATATATATGTATATACACATAGTAACAAATAAATATATATGTATATACACAAATACATAAATATACATGTATATACACATAGTAACACATAAATATATATGTATATACACATAATAACACATAAATATATATATGTATATACATACTAACACATAAATATATATGTATATACACATAGTAACACATAAATATATATGCATATACACATAGTAACACATAAATATATATGTATATACACAAACTAACACATAAATATATATATATATATATATATATACACATAGTAACACATAAATATATATGTATATACACATAGTAACACAAATATATATGTATATACACATACTAACACATAAATATATATGTATATACACATAGTAACACATATATATATGTATAAACACATAGTAACACATAAATATATATGTATATACACATACTAACACATAAATATATATGTATATACACATATAACACATAAATATATATATATATATATATATGTATATACATACTAACACATAAATATATATGTATATACACATAGTAACACATAAATATATATGCATATACACATAGTAACACAATAATATATATGTATATACACATACTAACACATAAATATATATGTATATACACATACTAACACAAATATATATGTATATACACTTAGTAACACATAAATATATATGTATATACACACAGTAACACATAAATATATATGTATATACACATAGTAACATATAAATATATATGTATATACACATACTAACACATAAATATATATGTTTATACACATAATAACACATAAATATATCTGTATATACACTTAGTAACACATAAATATATATGTATATACACACAGTAACACATAAATATATATGTATATACACATAGTAACACATAAATATATATGTATATACACATAGTAACACATAAATATATCTGTATATACACATAGTAACACATAAATATATATGTATATACACATACTAACACATAAATATATATGTATATACACATAATAACACATAAATATTTATGTATATACACATAGTAACACATAAATATATATGTATATACACATAGTAACACATACATATATATGCATATACACCTAGTAACATATAAAAATATATGTATATACACATAATACCACATAAATATATATGTATATACACATACTAACACATAAATATATATGTATATACACATACTAACACATAAATATATATGTATATACACATAATAACACATAAATATATATGTATATACACATAGTAACACATAAATATATATGTATATACACATACTAACACATAAATATATATGTATATACACATAGTAACACATAAATATGTATGTATATACACATAGTAACATAAATATATATTTATATACACATAATAACACATAGATATATATGTATATACACATAGTAATACATAAATATATATGTATATAAACATATTAACACATAAATATATATGTATATACACATAGTAACACATAAATATATATGTATATACACATAATAACACATAAATATATATGTATATACACATATTAACACATCAATATATACGTATAAACACATAATAACACATAAATATATATGTATATACACATAATAACACATCAATATATATGTATATACACAGAATAACACATAAATATATCTGTATATACACATAGTATCACATAAATATATATGTATATACACATAGTAACACATCAATATATATATGTATATACACATAATAACACATAAATATATATGTATATACACATAATAACACATCAATATATACGTATAAACACATAATAACACATAAATATATATGTATATACACATAATAACACATCAATATATATGTATATACACAGAATAACACATAAATATATCTGTATATACACATAGTAACACATACATATATATGTATATACACATAGTAACACATAAATATATATGTATATACACATAGAACACAAATATATATGCATATACACATAATAACACATACATATATATGTATATACACATAATAACACATAAATATATCTGTATATACACATAGTAACACATAAATATATATGTATATACACATAATAACACAAATATATATGTATATACACATAATAACACATAAATATATATGTATATACACTTAGTAACACATAAATATATATGTATATACACATAGTAACACATAAATATATATGTATATACACATAACACATAAATATATATGTATATACACATAGTTACACATAAATATATATGTATATACACATAATTACATAAAAATATATATGTATATAATCATATTAACACATAAATATATATGTAGATACACATTATAAGACATAAATATATATGTATATACACATAGTAACACATAAATATATCTGTATATACACATACTAACACATAAATATATATATGTATATACACATAATAACACATAAATATATATGTATATACACATACTAACAAATAAATATATATATGTATATACACATAATAACACATAAATATATTGTATATACACATACTAACAAATAAATATATATATGTATATACACATAGTAACACATAAATATATTGTATATACACATACTAACAAATAAATATATATATGTATATACACATAATAACACATAAATATATATGTATATACACATAGTAACACATAAATATATATGTATATACACATAGTAACACATAAATATATATGTATATACACATAGTAACACATAAATATATATGTATATACACATACTAACACATAAATATATATGTATATACACATAATAACACATAAATATATATGTATATACACATACTAACACATAAATATATATGTATATACACATACTAACACATAAATATATATGTATATACACATAATAACACATAAATATATATGTATATACACATACTAACACATAAATATAAATGTATATACACATAGTAACACATAAATATATATGTATATACACATAATAACACATAAATATATCTGTTATACACATAGTAACACATAAATATATATGTAGTGATGTCGCGAATAGTTCGCCGGCGAATAGTTCCCGGCAAACATAGCATGTTCGCGTTCACCGTGTACGGCGAACATATGCGATGTTCGATCCGCCCCCTATTCGTCATCATTGAGTAAACTTTGACCCTGTACCTCACAGTCAGAATACACATTACAGCCAATCAGCAGCAGACCCTCCCTCCCAGACCCTCCCACCTCCTGAACAGCATCCATTTTAGATTCATTTGGAAGCTGCATTCTTAGTGAGAGGAGGGACAGTGTTGCTGCTGCTGATTTAATAAGGATATCGATAGCTAGGCTAGTGTATTCAGTGTCCACTACAGTCCTGAAGGACTCATCTAATCTCTGCTGTAAGGACAGCACCCCAAAAAGCCCTTTTTAGGGCTAGAGCATCAGTCTGCTTTTTTTTTTTTTTTCCTGTGTAATCTAATTGCAGTTGCCTGTCTGCCAGCGTGTGTGTCAGGCTCACAGCGTATACTGTGCCCACTTGCCCAGTGCCACCACTCATATCTGGTGTAACAGTAGTGTACATTTAAAAAAACAATACTTTTTTCACTGTGAAATAATAGCAGACAGCTGCAAGTACCCAAGATGGCCACCAATAAGGCAGATGGGGAGGGTTAGAGAGCTGTTTTGGGGGGGATCAGGGAGGTTGGGGGCTAAGGGGTGATGCTACACCACAGCATATGTAAATATGCTAAAAAAAATTAAAAACATTTAAAAACCTTTTATTTTAGTACTGGCAGACTTTCTGCCAGTACTTAAGATGGCGGGGACAATTGTGGGGTGGGGGAGGGAAGGGAGCTGTTTGGGAGGGATCAGGGGGTCTGATGTGTCAGGTGGGAGGCTGATCTCTACACTAAAGCTAAAATTAACCCTGCAAGCTCCCTACAAACTACCTAATTAACCCCTTCACTGATAGCCATAATTCACGTGTGATACGCAGCAGCATTTAGCGGCCTTCTAATTACCAGAAAGCAACGCCAAAGTCATATATGTCTGCTATTTCTGAACAAAGGGGATCCCAGAGAAGCATTTGCAACCATTTGTGCCATAATTGCACAAGCTGTTTGTAAATAATTTCAGTGAGAAACCTAAAATTGCGAAAAAATTTGTTTTTTTTAAATCTGATCGCATTTGGCGGTAAAATGGTGGCATGAAATATACCAAAATGGGCCTAGATCAATACTTTGGGTTGTCTACTACACTTAAGCTAAAATTAACTCTACAAGCTGCCTACATGCTCCCTAATTAACCCCTTCACTGCTGGGCATAAAACACGTGTGGTGCGCAGTGGCATTTAGCAGCCTTCTAATTACCAAAAAGCAACGCCAAAGCCATATAAGTCTGCTATTTCTGAGCAAAGGGGATCCCAGAGAAGCATTTACAACCATTTATGCCATAATTGCATAAGTTGTTTGTAAATAATTTCTGTGAGAAACCTAAAGTTTGTGAAAAAGTGAACAATTTTTTTTTATTTGATCGCATTTGGCGGTGAAATGGTGGCATGAAATATACCAAAATGGGCCTAGATCAATACTTTGGGTTGTCTACTACACTACACTTAAGCTAAAATTAACTCTACAAGCTGCCTACATGCTCCCTAATTAACCCCTTCACTGCTGGGCATAAAACACGTGTGGTGCGCAGTGGCATTTAGCAGCCTTCTAATTACCAAAAAGCAACGCCAAAGCCATATAAGTCTGCTATAATGGCATGTCTGGCACACAGTGTTGGGGCAAGGGTCCATCTGACCACTGATACCTGGTCTGCAAAGCATGGTCAGGGCAGGTATATCACCTTCACTGCGCACTGTGAAGCGGGTGGTAACCCTTACACTACCTGATCGATACAACATCATACCTGATGTTTTAAAGCACGCTATTCCAAACAATTTAGGAATGTTAGGTGATTTATGCCCTTTATGGATTAAAACCAGACTCTGCATCAACTATGTAATTTTCCATGGGAGTTTTGCCATGGATCCCCCTCCGGCATGCCACAGTCCAGGTGTTAGTGCCCTTGAATCAACTTTTCCATCAATATTGTGGCCAGAAAGAGTCCCTGTGGGTTTTAAAATTCGCCTGCCTATTGAAGTCTATGGCGGTTCGCCCAGTTCGCAAGTTCGCGAACTTTTGCGGAAGTTCGTGTCCGCCGTTCACGAACCCAAATTTTTAGGTTCACGACATCACTATTTATATGTATATACACATAATTACACATAAATATATACATATATACATATATTCAAACATAACTATATATGTATATACACATAGTAACACATAAATATATATGTATATACACATAGTAACAAATAAATATATATGTATATACACATAATAACACATAAATATATATGTATATACACAGAGTAACACATAAATATATATGTATATACACAGAGTAACACATAAATATATATGTATATACACATAGTAACACAAAAATATATATGTATATACACATAATAACACATAAATATATATGTATATACACATAGTAACACATAAATATATATGTATATACACATAACACATAAATATATATGTACATACACATAGTAACACATAAATATATATGTATATACATACTAACACATAAATATATATGTATATACACATAGTAACACATAAATATATATGTATATACACATAGTAACACATAAATATATATGTATATACACATAGTAACACATAAATATATATGTATATACACACAGTAACACATAAATATATATGTATATACACATAGTAACACATAAATATATATGTATATACACATAATAACACATAAATATATATGTATATACACATAATAACACAAATATATATGTATATACACATAACACATAAATATATATGTATACAGGTCGCCCTCGTTTTACAACGGTTCAATTTACACCGTTTCAGAATAACAACCTTTTTTTCCAGTCATGTGACTGCTATTGAAAAGCATTGAGAAGCAGTGCATTTATTAAAATAGCCAGTAGGTGGAGCTGTCCGCTTGTGTTGCAGCAAAGCCAAGCAAGCTGAAATTAATCAGTTTAACCAGACCTGAGCTATCAAGCAGATTTCAATGGAACAAGATCTTCCTGTCTATAACTCAGTCCAGATTGGAATGCATAGAAAGAACTGTTAGCAGAAAAATGCAAGTGAAGTCTGTGTTGTGTGATTATTTTATTAGGTTTATAATGCTGTTTAGCAAATGTTTTTGTTCATTTAACTTAGTTTAATTATATATTCTGTGTTGTGTGATTATTTTATTAGGTTTATAATGCTGTCTAGCATTTAAAGTCTTCATTTCAAAGCTTTAAAAATAATGTATTAGGTGTTACTTATGACAATTTTGAGAGGGGCCTGGAACCTATCTCCCTCACTTCCCATTGACTTACATTATAAACTGGGTTTCAATTTACAACGGTTTCGATTTACAACCATTCCTTCTGGAACCTAACCCCGGCGTAAACTGAGGGCTACCTGTATACACAGAGTAACACATAAATATATATGTATATACACATAGTAACACATAAATATATATGTATATACACATAATAACACATAAATATATATGTATATACACATAATAACACATAAATATATATGTATATACACATACTAACACATAAATATATATATATATATACACATACTAACACATAAATATATATGTATATACACATACTAACACATAAATATATATGTATATACACATAATAACACAAATATATATATATGTATATACACATACTAACACATAAATATATATGTATATACACATACTAACACATAAATATATATGTATATACACATAATAACACATAAATATATATATGTATATACACATAGTAACACATAAATATATCTGTATATACACATAGTAACACATAAATATATATGTATATACACATAGTAACACATAAATATATATGTATATACACATAGTAACACATAAATATATATGTATATACACATAGTAACATAAATATATATGTATATACACATAGTAACACATAAATATATATGTATATACACATAATAACACATAAATATATATGTATATACACATAATAACACATAAATATATATGTATATACACATAGTAACACATAAATATATATGTATATACATACTAACACATAAATATATATGTATATACACATAATAACACATAAATATATATGTATATACACATAGTAACACATAAATATATATGTATATACATACTAACACATAAATATATATGTATATACACATAGTAACACATAAATATATATGTATATACACATAGTAACACATAAATATATATGTATATACACATAATAACACATAAATATATATGTATATACACATACTAACACATAAATATATATGTATATACACATACTAACACATAAATATATATGTATATACACATAACACATAAATATATATATATGTATATACACATACTAACACATAAATATATATGTATACACACATAGTAACACACACACACATATATATATATATATATATATATATATGTACTGTATATAAGCATACTAACACAAATATATATAATAGGACAAAAGAGTGTCTTATGAATTAGATAAAACAGAACTTGCCTAACCCACTGGTTGCACTTCTCACAAGGTGCAACACATTAATACAAAATGTTAAAAAGAAAAAAAGGGGTGTGGGAGGCGCCAAAAGCAGTCTGTTCAAATGTATATAAAATACCGATAATTATAAATTATTAATAAAAGTTCACAACTCTGCTTATTGCTATAAAGATAAATTTATTTGTACTTAGACATCAAATATAAAAAATCACAAAATATATCCGTCACAGTAAAAATTACAGACACCGGTGTCTCAGTTAGGTATATTAACCTTATTCCTAAAACATAAAAACAATAAATGTTAGTTAATGTCTAAAATTGTTTCTAAAAAATAGTTTACTATTAACCTTCTAAACATTTGGGGCTAATAAGATCAACTAGAATCGTGCATATTAAGTATCAAGTGCATATACTCTGAAACAATATAAATTTGACTCTCATACACACGCCAAGATTACGAGTTTTGTGTTAGAGGCTGTGCGGTGCTAACGAGCATTTTATGCTCACCACTCACTTACAGACAGCGCTGGTATTAGGGGTTTTTACAAACCCGGCGTTAGCCGCAAAAAAGTGAGCGTAGAGCAACATTTAGCTCCACATTTCACCTCAATACCAGCGCTGCTTACATTAGCGGTGTGCTGGTAAAACGTGCTTGTGCACAATTTCCCCATAGGAATCAATGGGGCAAAGCCGGCTGAAAAAAAACCTAACACCTGCAAAAAAGCAGCGTTCAGCTCCTAATGCAGCCCCATTGATTCCTATGGGGTAGAACATTTTATGTCTTCACCTAACACCCTAACATGAACCCCGAGTCTAAACACCCCTAATATTACACTTATTAACCCCTAATCTGCCGCCCCGACATCGTCGACACCTGCATTATATTATTAGCCCCTAATCTGCCGCTCCAGACACCGCCGCCACCTACATTATTCTTATGAACCCCTAATCTGCCACCCCCAACGTCACCGCCACTATAATAAAGTTATTAACCCCTAAACCTAAGTCTAACCCTAACCCTAACATCCCCTAACCTAAATATAATTAAAATAAATCTAAATAAAATTACTACAATTAACTAAATAATTCCTATTTAAAACGAAATACTTACCTATAAAATAAACCATAAGCTAGCTACAATATAACTAATAGTTACATTGTAGCTAGCTTAGGGTTTATTTTTATTTTACAGGCAACTTTGTATTTATTTTAACTAGGTACAATAGTTATTAAATAGTTATTAACTATTTAATAACTACCTAGTTAAAATAAAGTCACATTTACCTGTAAAATAAAACCTAACCTAAGTTACAATTACACCTAACACTACACTATAATTAAATTAATTACCTAAATTAAATACAATTAAATAAAATGATCTAAAGTACGGAAAACCCCCCCCCCCACTAAATTACAGAAAATAATAAAGAAAATACAAGATTTTTAAGCTAATTACACCTACTCTAATTCCCCTAACAAAATATAAAAAACCCCTCAAAATAAAAAAAGCCCTACACTACACTAAATTACAAATTGCCATTAAAAGGGCCTTTTGCGGGGCAATGCCACAAAGTAATCAGCTCTTTTACCTGTAAAAAAAAGTACTAATACCCCCCAAACATTAAAACCCACACAACCAGCCCTACTCTAAAACCCGCCCAATTCCCCCTTAAAAAAACCTAACACTGACCCCTTGAAGATCACCCTACCGTGAGAAGTCTTCACCCAACCGGGCAGAAGTGGTCCTCCAGGCGGGCAGAAGTCTTCATCCAACCAGGCAGATGTGGTCCTCCAGACAGGCAGAAGTCTTCATCCAGACAGCATCTTCTATATTCATCCATCCGGCGCGGAGCGGGTCCATCTTCAAGACATCCGACGCAGAGCATCCTCTTCTGTCCACGGCCGATGACTGAATGAAGGTTCCTTTAAATGACTTCATCCAAGATGGCGTCCCTTCAATTCCGATTGGCTGATAGAATTCTATCAGCCAATCGGAATTAAGGTAGAAAAAATCCTATTGGCTGATGCCAGCTCAATCCTATTGGCTGATTGCATCAGCCAATAGGATTTTTTCTACCTTAATTCTGATTGGCTGTCAGCCAATCGGAATTGAAGGGACGCCATCTTGGATGATGTCATTTAAAGGAACCTTCATTCAGTTGTCGGCCATAGACAGAAGAGGATGCTCCGCGTCAGATGTCTTGAAGATGGACCCCCTCCGCGCTGGATGGATGAAGATAGAAGATGCTGTCTGGATAAAGACTTCTGCCCGTCTGGAGACCACATCTGCCTGGTTGGATGAAGACTTCTGCCCGTCTGGAGGACCACATCTGCCTGGTTGGATGAAGACTTCTGCCCGTCTGGAGGACCACTTCTGCATGGTTGGGTGAAGACTTCTCATGGTAGGGTGATCTTTAAGGGGTTAGTGTTAGTTTTTTTTAAGGGGGGATTGGGTGGGTTTTAGAGTAGGGTTGGTTGTGTGGGTGGTGGGTTTTAATGTTGGGGGGGTATTTGTACTTTTTCTTTACAGGAAAAAGAGCTGATTACTTTGGGGCAATACCCCGCAAAAGGCCCTTTTAAGGGCTATTTGTAATTTAGTGTAGGGTAGGGCTTTTTTTTTATTTTGGGGGGCTTTTTTATTTTGTTAGGGGGATTAGAGTAGGTGTAATTAGTTTAAAAATCTTGTAATTTTTTTATTATTTTCTGTAATTTAGTGTTTGTTTTTTTCATAATTTAGATAATTTTATTTAATTGTAATTAATTTATTTAATTTAGGTAATTAATTTAATTATAATGTAGTGTTAGGTGTAATTGTAACAGGTTAGGTTTTATTTTACAGGTAAATTAGTCTTTATTTTAACTAGGTAGTTATTCAATAGTTAATAACTATTTAATAACTATTGTACCTAGTTAAAAAAAATACAAAGTTGCCTGTAAAATAAAAATAAACCCTAAGCTAGATACAAATGTAACTATTAGTTATATTGTAGCTATCTTAGGGTTTATTTTATAGGTAAGTATTTAGTTTTAAATAGGAATTATTTTGTTAATTGTAGTAATTTTATTTAGATTTATTTTACCAGGCTTGATAGGAGAGGCTGTACCGCTCACTTTTTGTCAGACTCGTAATACCGGTGCTATGCAAGTACCATTGAAAATATAGGATACGCAACTGACGTAAGTGGATTTGCGGTATTTCCGAGTCTGGCCAAAAAAGTGAGTGGTACACCCGTACCTTCAAGACGTTAAAAAGCAGCGTTAGGACCTCTTAACAATGCTTTTTAAGGTTAATGCACAACTCGTAATCTAGGCCACAGTTAGTTATTTTTGTGATCGATTATCCTTGTATAATAAACCTCAAATAGATTTTCTTATAGGATGTGGTAAATAGTTCGATATAGTTATATCCACTTTTAATAAGAAGGGTTTGTCACAACGGCCCAATTAGATTTCTAATGTGAGAAGTTTATTCTCTTTCTCTGGGCCCAAACGGCTGATTTTTACCAAAGATTAGATATTTACCTGCAGGAATTCAGATGTCCTCTACACCTTACTCGATGGATTCTTTCTGCTTTTGCTAATATCGCTTGTCAGCCATTACCGTGGTTCATGTCTCCCACTTCTTAGGTAAAGCAGACAGCTGGATAAGGCCCGGGGTTCTTCTTTTAGCCAATTAGCTTCTTAGTTTCCAAATCTTTAGTGCACGCACACTTCTGAATTTACATCTAGTAGATGTTCATCGAATAAATCTCCTACCGCTTCACCTGTACACTTGTGCTGTTTTTAGTGTACCAATTCATCTGTTTATTGTTAGTGTTGCAGTTATGGAAGTACCATTGAATGACGATTTCTGAACACAGTCCACAGTTCATGGAGCTCAAGGAAAGATATCAACGCGTATCAGCTCCCAACGAGCCTTTGTCAAGATAGTTAGTCTCCTCAGCTCCTCCTCTATTTAAGACCAATATGTTAACCCTTTAATGGGCACCAATATCAAAAAAGCTAATCAAAGTAGATCAATGTTCTTTTAATACATAATTTCTTCTAAATTTGTTCAGGCATTATTGCCATATTGAGGCCCATTTATCAAGCTCCGGATGAAGCTTGTGGGCCCGTATATCTGGCGAGTCTCCAGACTCACCAGAAACAGCAGTTATGAAGCAGCGGTCTAAAGACCGCTGCACCATAACCCTGTCCGTCTGCTCTGAGCAGCCGGACAGGAATCGCCACAATTCAACCCGATCTAGTACGATCGGGTTGATTGACACCTCCCTGCTGGCGGCCGATTGGTCTGCGGGGGCGGCATTGCACCAGCAGCTCTTGTGAGCTGCTGGGGCAATGCTGAATATGGAGAGCGTATTGCTCTCCGCATTCAGCAAGGTCTTGTGGACCTGATCCGCACTGTCAGATCAGATATGCAAGATCTTTGATACATAGGCCTCTTAATCTCAATTCTAACTTTAAAGAGATTAGAACATTTGTCTTTCACATATATTTTTATATACATATTTATTTTGTATCTTAGATTATCCTTTTTTCATGAAATGGTACAACCTATTATCTAGTACCAATTTGCAACCTTTAAAACAGATATTGAACTTTCTTGTATATACCAAGTTAAAATTAAAGGGACAAATGACCATAACTAAAAAGTGGTAAAAAATAAAAGTAAAAAATAAATTTAAGATTACAAAACAGATTTAATTTAGAGTTTGTTATTACCAACTTATCAGAAATGTTTCCATATATATATATATATATATATATATATATATATATATATACAGGTGGCCCTCGTTTTACAACGGTTCAATTTACACCGTTTCAGAATAACAACCTTTTTTTCCAGTCATGTGACTGCTATTGAAAAGCATTGAGAAGCAGTGCATTTATTAAAATAGCCAGTAGGTGGAGCTGTCCGCTTGTGTTGCAGCAAAGCCAAGCAAGCTGAAATTAATCAGTTTAACCAGACCTGAGCTATCGAGCAGATTTCAAAGGAACAAGATCTTCCTGTCTATAAATCAGTCCAGATTGGAATGCATAGAAAGAACTGTTTGCAGAAAAATGCAAGTGAAGTCTGTGTTGTGTGATTATTTTATTAGGTTTATAATGCTGTTTAGCAATTGTTTTTGTTCATTTAACTTAGTTTAATTATATATTCTGTGTTGTGTGATTATTTTATTAGGTTTATAATGCTGTTTAGCATTTAAAGTCCTCATTTCAAAGCTTTAAAAATATAAACTGGGTTTCAATTTACAATGGTTTCGATTTACAACCATTCCTTCTGGAACCTAACCCCGGCGTAAACTGAGGACTACCTCTATATATATATATATATATATATATATATATATATATATATATATATATATATATATATATATCTATATATATATATATATATATATATATATATATATATATATATATATATCTATATATATATATATATATATATATATATATATATATATATATATGTATATATCAATAGGTATCCTAGCAGTAATAAAATATTTGCAAATTTATTATGGACATTTTTCTAAATTTTTTCCTATATCCATTCTATTTAAATGTCCAGTATTTTTAAAGACCCCTTATGCATTAGAAATATGGCTCAAAAATAAGTTACACTGTGCATTTTCTATTATATATGTTACAGGCAACCATGGGGGGTACAATCATTTCTGGGTGCGTACCTCTAGCAGCCAAGGGGGTCACATCACTGCTCTGTACATGTGTTACTGGCATCCAATGGGATAAAATGACTACTTAGTTGTGAACAATATATGTGGTGGGATCAATGGTGCGGCCTAAGGTTGAGCTTTTGTGGAAACATAGGTGTAAATTTGTTAATGGTCGAGCGGACATGATTCGCTGTAGCGAGCTATGTCCACTTGACCTTGCTAAATGCAGACAGCAAATGTTGTCGGCATCTATCATTGGTGAGTGTGTAAAAACAAATGAGGAGCACCAGGAGGTCCAATGAAATTAAACGTAACTTTTATTCTGCGGTTTGCAGCTCTTTTAAAAATACAAATACATGAGACACATCAATAAGAAACAAGTGTAATGCTGTTCCTTCTAACGCGTTTCAACATTAGCCGTAGTCATAGCTTGAAATGCTTGTGCAATTCTGCCCCTGCTCACTAAGGGCCAATCAGCCACTAACGGGCCGTCAATCATCCTGATCGTATTGTATCGGGATGATTTTAGTCCGCCACTTAAAAGGTGGCAGAGAAGTTAAGGAGCAGCCGTTTTACAACTGCTCCTTCTTAATTCCGTTTCTAGTGGAAACGATGGGGCTTTGATGCAGCATCCGCTGCTTAATAAATCGACCCCATTGTGTGAACCCAGTTACATCTCGTCCGGTATTTTTATGAAGCACAGCTGGCAACCCTATGTAAAGGCACTTTTCAGTGCCGTTTTTTTTTTAACACCCCAATCCCACCAACTTTAGCCCCCTAACTCCCTAATACAGTAATTTTATTAAAAAATAAAGTTGTTGCTATCTTTATTTTTTAATAAACTATACTAGACAGTATTTTGGAGGGCATTTGGGGAAAAAAAGATCCGATCTCTGGTTAATTTTATAAGCGCTAATTGCTACCGCGAGCTCACAGATGCAATAACCAGACACTTGTAATGGCTGATAAATTAGCGATCCACTTGTAATCTAGTTCTAAATTTTGAAGACTTATTTAATCACAAGTTATGTGTCCTTAATAAATAAACCTAATATCTGTCTTAAGAACACGTCACCTATTATAATATTTACTATGCTCCTAAATCAACACATCTATAGTATAAAACTCAGGTGCAGCTGAGAGTGAGTCATCTTTACCCTCTGATCGCAAGGATGGAGTCAAGCTCAGATCCCAGCTCTCTGAAGCATTATCTGATGGAAGAGCTTGATCCCAGGCTTTTCTTAAACACATATTGCTCCCCTAGTTTTCATGTGGGTCTTTTTGAACAATTAGTTTTAATTCCAGCAATAAAGCTGATTAACACATTGTCTAAAGGTAAGCTGATAAATATTTAGCTGAAATGATTAATATTATCATTAATATTATCATTAACATTATTATTATCATTATTATTATTATTATATTTACCATTATTATTATTATTATTATAATTATTATTAATATTATTATTATTATCTTTACTATTATCATTATTTTTATCATTATTATTATTATTATCTTTACTATTATTATTATTATTATTATTATTATTATTATTATCACCATTATTATTATTATCATTATTATTATTATTATCTTTACCATTATTATTATTATTATCATTATTATTATCTTTACTATTATTATCATTATTTTTAGTATTATTATTATCTTTACCATTATTATTATTATTATCATTATTATTATTAATATCTTTACCATTATCATTATTATTATCAGTCACCTAGACTACGAGTTTTGCGCTAAACAGGGTGCGAAACTAACGCCAAAAAAGTTGCGTTATTTCACCCTCCATAACGTTGCCATTACGAGTTACTGAAAAACCTCCTTGTGCGTGCGTTATGGTGGCATTAAGCTCCATACCGCACAAAATCCAAGGGCTGCTTTGACGTGCTCGTGCACGCTTTCCCCAAAGACATCAATGGGAAGAGAGTGATAGAAAAAAAAATTACACCTAAAGTGCGGACTGAAAATTCTCCGTAACGCAACCCCATTGATGTCTATGGGGAAAAAAAAGTTACGTTCAAACCTAACACCCTAACATAAACCCCAAGTCTAAACACCCCTAATCTGCCACCCCCGACATCGCCAACACCTAAATAAAGTTCTGATGGAAAGAAGAACACAGATGTGCCAATATGGTCCAGTAATGTCTGTACAAAGGGATAATCAAGGTCATATGAAAGGGTACTCACAAAGATGAAGCACCCAATAGTGCAGGTGGAGCAGACTGGATCAAAAGCAGTGGCGCAGCTCACTGTGTGCCAGTGTTCCAGGCACCCAATAAAGTGGTCAGCAGGCAAAGTTGTAAGACCTGTTAGTGATAAAAACAGCTAACATAGCCTAGTACAGTGGGGACTGGTGGTATAATATCGCTTACTGATTGTACTTATAGGATGCAGCGCACCTCCTGGTGCAGTGTCAGCGAGCTGGGACCTCTCAGTCGCCCAGTAGACCGCAAACAGGTATTAACAGTGATCCTCTCAAAGCCAAACGATTTAAAAAAGTCCCAGAGCAGCAAGTGTATAATAAAAGCTTAATTTTATTAAAAACAATACAACGCGTTTCTCAGCCCTTCATAGGCTGTTTCCCTATGGGAATTTTGGATTTTTATCTGATCTCCCATATTGTCTTACCTAAATAAAGTTATTAACCCCTAATCTGCTGCCCCAGACATTGCCAACACCTTAATAAAGTTATTAACCCCTAATATGCTGCCCCCAACATTTCCATCACCTAAATAAAGTTATTAACCCCTAATCTGCCACTCCCGACATCGCAGACACTAATACAAGTTATTAACCCCTATTCCGCCGCTCCCCAACATCACCGCAACTCTAATAAAGTTATTAACCCCTATTTTGCCGCTCCCTGACATTGCTGACACTATTATAAAGTCATTAACCCCTAAACCTCCGGCCTCCCACATCTCTGCAACTAAATAAACCTATTAACCCCTAAACCTCCGGCCACCCACATCTATGCCACTAAATAAACCTATTAAACCCTAAACCACTGGCCCCCACATCGCAAAACACTAAATGAAACTATTAAACCCTAAATCTAACACAACCATAACTTTAAATTAAAATAACAATGTAACTATATTTAAATAAATAAAACTTACCTGTGAAATCAAATACGCCTAACATTAAATTATAAATTAACCTAACCTTACTATTCTAATAAAATAAAAAAATACTAACAATTAAAAAATCTAAATTACAAATTTAAAAACCTAACTCTACGAAAAAAATTAAAAAAAATCTAAAATTACTAAAAATAATAAACACTAAATTACGAAAAATAAAAAACTTACAATCTTACAAAAAATAATAAACAAAATTATCAGAAATAAAAACAATTACTCCTAATCTAATAGCCCTATAAAAATAAAAAAGCCCCCTAAAATAAAAACACCCCCTATCCTACAATAAACTACCAATAGCCCTTAAAAGGGCCTTTTATAGGGCATTGCCCTAAGTTAGACAGCTCTTTTACCTGTAAAAAAATACAAAGTTCCCCCAACAGTAAAATCCACCACCCAACCAACCCCCCAAAATAAAAAAACTAACTCTAAAAAAAACAAAAGCTACCAATTGCCCCTAAAGGGGCATTTGTATGGGCATTGCCTTTAAAAGTGCATTCAGCTCTTTTTCATTGCCCTTAAAAGGGCATTTAGCTCTATTTCAAAACCCCAAACCCTAATCTGAAAAAAAAAAACACCCCAAAAAATAAAAAAACACCTAAAACTAACCCCAGAATATCTTCACCACTCCGCACCCCCAGGATGAAGATAGAAGATGCCCCCGTGATGGATGAAGATGTCGCCGCCTGGATGAAGACTTCTCGCCGCCTGGATGTTCGGACTTCAGCAACCGTGAGTAGATATTCTGGGGTTAGGGTTAGGTATTTTTTTATTTTGTGGGGTGTTTTTTTTTTTATAGATTAGGGTTTGGGCTTTTGAAATAGAGCTAAATGCCCTTTTAAGGGCAATGCCCATATGAATGCCCCTTTAGGGGCAATGGGGAGTTAATTTTTTTTATTTTGGGGGGTTGGTTGGGTGGTGGGTTTTACTGTTGGGGGGACTTTGTATTTTTTTTTACAGGAAAAAGAGCTGTTTAAATTAGGGTAATGCCCTACAAAAGCCATTTTGAGGGCTAATGGTAGTTTATTGTAGGCTAGGGTGTGTTTTTTATTTTGGGGGGCGTTTTTATTTTCATGGGGCTATTAGATAAGGTGTAATTGTTTTTATTTTTGATAATTTCTTTTATTATTTGTTGTAAGCTTACACCTAGATTTTTGCGTTAGAGGCTATGCGGTGCTAACGAGCAGTTTTCCATCACCGCTCACTTACCTGCAGTGCTGGTATTACGAGTTTTCAGAAACCCATCATTAAAAGACAAAAAGTGAGAGTAGAGCAAAATTTTGCTCATTACCGCACTCCAATACCAGCGCTGCTTAAGTCAGCGGTGAGCTGGTGTAACGTGCTTGTGCATGATTTCCCCATAGGAATTAACAGAGAGAGCCGGCTGAAAAAAAGTCTAATACTTGCAAAAAAGCAGCGTAAAACTCACTAACACAGCCCCATTGATTCCTATGGGGAAATACAAGTTATGTTTACACCTAACACCCTAACATGAACCCCGAGTCTAAACACCCCTAATCTTACACTTATTAACCCCTAATTTGCCGCCCCCGACATCGCCGCCCCCTATATTATACTTATTACTCTCTAATCAGCCGCTCCGGACACCGCCGACACCTAAATTATATTTCTTAACCCCTAATCTGCTGCCCCAATGTCGCCGCCACCTACCTACACTTATTAACCCCTAATCTGCCGCCCCAACGTCACCACCACTATATTAAAGTTTTTAACCCCTAAACCTAAGTCTAACCCTAAACCTAACACCCACTAGCTTAAATGTAATTTAAATAAGTCTAAATAAAATTACTATCATTAACTAAATTATTCCTATTTAAAACTAAATACTTACCTGTAAAATAAACCCTAAGATAGCTACAATACAACTAATAGTTACATTGTAGCTAGCTTAGGATTTATTTTTATTTTACAGGCAAGTTTGTATGTATTTTAACTAGGTAGAATAGTTATTAAATAGTTAATAACTATTTAATAACTACCTAGCTAAAATAAATACAAACTTACCTGCAAAAAAAAACCTAACCTAAGTTACACTAACACCTAACACTACACTACAATTAAATAAATTTACTAAATTATATACAATTACCTAAATTAAATTAAATTAGCTAAAGTACAAAAATAAAAAAACACTAAATTACAGAAAATAATAAACAAATTACAGAAATTACACCTAATCTAATAGCCCTATTAAAATAAAAAAGCCCCCCCCAAAATAAAAATAAAAACTCTAACCTAAACTAAACTACCAATACCCCTTAAAAGGGCCTTTTGCGGGGCATTACCCCAAAGTAATCAGCTCTTTTACCTGTAAAACAAAATACAAACAATCCCCCAACAGTAAAACCCACCACCCACACAACCAACCCCCCAAATAAAATACTATCTAAAAAAACCTAAGCTCCCCATTGCCCCAAAAATGGCATTTGGATGGGCATTGGGGGCGGAAGATTAGGGGTTTATAAATGTAGGTAGGTGGCAGCGATGTTAGGGACGGCAGATTAGGGGTTAATAATTTTTAACTAATGTTTGCGAGGCGGGAGTGCGGTGGTTTAGGGGTTAATATGTTTATTATATTGGCAGCGATGTTGGGGGCAGCTGATAAGGGGTTAATAAGTGTAGGTAGGTGGCAGCGACATTGGGGGCGGCAGATTAGGGGTTAATAGATATAATGTAGGTGTTGGCGATGTTGGGGGCAGCAGATTAAGGGTTCATAACTATAATGTAGGTGGCAGCGGTGTCCGGAGCGGCAGATTAGGGGTTAAAATTTTTATTTTAGTATTTGCGATGCGGGCGGGCCTCGGTTTAGGGGTTAATAGGTAGTTTATGGGTGTTAGTGTACTTTTTAGCACTTTAGTTAGGAGTTTTATACTACAGCGTTGTACCATAAAACTCATAACTACTGACTTTTAAATGCGTTAGGGATCTTGACAGGGTAGTCTGGGCTGCACCGTTCACTTTTTGGCCTCCCAGGACAGACTCGTAATATCAGCGCTATGGAAGTCCCATAGAAAAAAGACTTTACAATGTTTACGTAAGTCGTTTTGCGTTAAGGCCAAAGAAGTGTGCGGTGTCCCTAAACCTTCAAGACTCGTAATACCAGCGGGCGTAAAAAAGCAGCGTTAGGACCTCTAGCCGTTAGTGTTTTTTATTTTTCATAATTTAGTGTTTTGTAATTTTAGATTTTTTAATTTTTCTCGTAGTGTTAGGTTTTTTAATTGGTAGTATTTTTTATTTTATTAGAATAGTAAGGTTAGGTTAATTTATAGATTAATGATAGGTTTATTTTTATTTCACAGGGAAGTTTTTATTTATTTAAATATAGTTATATTGTAATTTTAATTTAAAGTTAGGGGGTGTTAGGTTTAGGGATTAATAGTTTAATTTAGTGTTTTGTTATGTGGGGGTCAGTGGTTTAGGGGTTAATAGATTTATTTAGTTGTGGAGATTTAGGTTAATAACTTTATTATAGTGGCGGTGATTTCGGGGAGTGGCGGAATTGGGGTTAATAATTTTTATTATTTTTATATTTTATTAGTGTCTGTGATGTCAGGAGCGGCAAATTATGGGTTAATAAATGTATTTAATAGCAGCGATGTGGGTGGGTGGCAGATTAGGGGTTTATAGGTTTAATATAGTGTTTGCGATGCAGGAGGGTGGCGGTTTATAGGTAAATAGGTAGTTTATGGGTGTTAGTGTACTTTGTAACACTTTAGTTATGAGTTTTGTGAAACATTTTTGTGGCACAAAACTCATAACTACTGCTTTTAGATGGCGGTATGGATCGTGTCCATATAGGCTGTAACGCAAGCTTTTTAGCCTCACCACACAACCTGTAATACCGCTGCTATGAAAATAAGACATGTGCACAGCGGAAAAATTTGTTTTGGTTTGTTTCGGAAAGATTCAGATATTTTCGGATCGATTTCGAATTCGGATACAATACAGAATGTATTCGTTTCGGATTCATTGGGATTCGAATAAATTCTGAAGTTTCTGATGTATTCGTTTCGGATTAAATTTGGAAATTCGGAAGTTCGGTATGTGTAATGTTATGTCGGATGGTTCCAAGTTACACAAACAGAATTATTTCATGGCCATTCGAATGTAACAAATAAATCCGAACTAATTCAGATTTATTAGTTACAAATGCATTCAGATAAGTTTAGTTTTGTTGCTAGGGTAATTCTGAAATTCAAATTGATTCGAATCTCCGAATTTGTCGAATTTGTCTGAATTTCGATTTGGAACGACACGAAACGCACATGTCTAATAAAAATCCCCACGCAAAAACATAATTTTTTTGAGTGCTGAATGGACGTTGCGTTATAGACTAAAATGCTTGCGGTATAGCAATACCGACACGACTCACAATAGCTGCGTTACTGGCCATTACGCTGAAATTGCAATTTTTTCAGTGTTAAAAGCTGTAACGCAAAACTCGTAATCTACCTGAATATTATTATTATCTTTACATTATCATTTTTATTATCATTATTATCTTTATCATTATCATTCTTATTATCATTATTATTCTTATGATCTTTACCATTATCATTATTATTATCAATATTATTATTATCTTAACCATTATCATTAATATTATCATTATTATCTTTCGCCTAGATTTAGAGTTCTGCGTTAGCCGTCAAAAGCAGCATTAAGGGGTCCTAACGCTGCTTTTGGCCGCCCGCTGGTATTTAGAGTCGGCCAGGTAAAGGTGTACCGCTCACTTTCAAGCCGTGACTTTTCCATACCGCAGATCCCCTTACGCCAATTGCGTATCCTATCTTTTCAATGGGATCTTCCTAACACCGGTATTTAGAGTCTTGGCTGAAGTGAGCGTTACACCTCTA